>NC_044066.1:3548500-3601000 GCF_902167405.1 Gadus morhua | reverse complement strand
CGTGGACGCATTCTGTAATTTACACCCAATTATCATAACTATCATCATAACCCCTCACCAGCGCTTGGACGGCGAGGTTCTCTTTGAGGGTAAAGATACAAAATAAGAGTCACAAATGGGTCTGTCCATGGGGATATCATGCCCCCCTCCTGCCTACAACTTTAAGCCCATATTTTGGATTGAACTAAAAACGTGTTGTCTCTAGCGCTGTTTGTCCGTTCTGGGCTAATGTAGAAACATGGCGGTGCAACATGGCGGACCCCATGGGAGAGGACCCGCCCCCTATGTTGATTTAAAGGCCTCATGTAAAGTAGAGGAAGCAGGATTCTTATTTTTATGGGAGAATACATACTTATGAATATTATATTCCCGCTAAAACCGTCCCGCTAGATGACGTTCAGTTCTACACACTGCCCCTTTAAGACATCGCCTTTTCTTCAGGGCTTTTACTTTGGTAGTCTGTTATTAGACATTAACATGACTGCACTCTTAGGTATAAAATAGAAACTGCAGTCTCATCTTATATGACAATAAAACAAAACAGTTTTACGTTACTGTAATACAACCTTGTAGCATGCAAACTACATCTTTCCTTACCGCCTGTGCCTTAAAATATTGATCGTGAATCAATAAATGACCCCCTGTCTCTCTCTCTGGCTCCCTCTGTCTCTCTCTCTGTCTCTCTCTGTCTGTCTGCCTCTCTCTCTCTCTCTCTCTCTCTCTCTCTCTCTCTCTCTCTCTCTCTCTCTCTCTCTCTCTCTCTCTCTCTCTCTCTCTCTCTCTCTCTCTCTCTCTCTCTCTCTCTCTCTCTCTCTCTCTCTCTCTCTCTCTCCCTCCCCCTCTCTCCCTCCCTCTCCCTTCCCAGGAGGCCTTGCTCCGTCAGCTGTCCCAGGCTGCCGGCCGGACTCTGGCCCCGGCGGACATCGTGGGTAACGGGACGTACGGGGTGTCCCGGGCCGTCAGCACCCAGCACCTGCTGTCGGTCATCTCCCTGGCCAACACCCTGATGGGCATGACCCACGCCTCCTTCATCGGGGAGCACATGAAGAAGGCTCCCGTCAGGTACACATCACATAGATATGTCTACATGTAGAGCCACGCCTCCTTCATAGGAGGTCACCTGTTAGCTCCGCTGTAATCCGCCATCATCCCTCTTCACTGTCGCATGGTCGTTCTTGTCATTAGAAAACTAATGTGGAAAGTAAGCAGAATAAGGTTGTGCTAAGGGTAAAAGGCTTGATGAGGCTGGAGGTGTCTTCGGCTGAACGACGGCTTCAGATGAAATGTATGAAGCGTAAAGATAAGGCCCAATAATAGAAAGTCAATGTCTGACTGTGGAACCGACCAACAGTTGAAGTTTGACGGTTGTTTGACAGTTGAAGTTTGACTCCAGGCCGTAGCGCGGCGCATCGTACTGCAGTCTGAAAACTGGATTTGCACATTCAAGCTAATGGGGCTGGCCCCCACAGCGCGCTCGCACGCTATTTATCATGATATTACTCCATTGATGTGGGAATGCCCTCCTGAAATCACTGATCACAATAATACCTTTCTGCCATTAAGAGTCCCACGCGTATCAGCCCCGTGCACGCACACATCAATAAACACACATCTCAGCGACGCGGCTGGAATAATGTGAGGGGAAACACTGGAGGGGTGTATTTTTAATAGAGAGGGAGAGACGGGAGCTGGGGCTCTGTGTTTGATGTACAGGAAACAGGACGTGGCTTGTTTCTATTCTGTGTGAAAGTAAAACACTGAAACTTTCCTTCTGCCTCTGCTGTCAGCTCTGGACTGATGAATATTTCACTGCTGCCTCTTTTGCTTTTTGATGTCCTTATATTATATTTAAGTGGTGTGTGTGTGTGTGTGTGTGTGTGTGTGTGTGTGTGTGTGTGTGTGTGTGTGTGTGTGTGTGTGTGTGTGTGTGTGTGTGTGTGTGTGTGTGTGTGGTTTAGAGACCACCAAATCTCAGTGTTGGTATCAATGTTCTTTTCAGAATCCTGTGTTTCTGTCTCTGGAGTAAAACACACACAGTGCGCTCTTTACTCTCTGCCTTTGTGTTCTGAGTGGCAGCTTGTACAGAATGGAAGAAGTTGTGCGAGTTGAAGAGTGCGAGGTTATGGCTTTAACTTCCTGTGCCTGCTCCTCCTCCCTGCTCCCCTTCCTCTCCAATGCGTTCCTTCTCTGTCCTCTCCTCCTCCTCCTGCTCCTCCTCCTCCTCCTCTGTCTCCTCCTCCTCCTCCTCCTCTGTCTCCTCCTCCTCCTCCTCTGTCTCCTCCTCCTCTTCCTCTGTCTCCTCCTCCTCCTCTTCCTCCTCCTCTGTCTCCTCCTCCTCCTCCTCCTCTCCTCCTCCTCCTCCTCACGTCCTCTCTGTGTTCCTGTCCAGACCTCCCAGACCCGGGACCCCTGAGAGCCCCCGCAGGACCGCCTCCAGCGGCCCCCCGCCCTCCAGCCCCGCCATGCAGGCCCAGATCAAACAAGGTAAGGGCCCCATAACACAGCTCGGAGGGCCCCCGACACAACCCGGGGGGCCGGCCGGCCGAACCTATCGGGAACCCGGGGGCCCGACCTGTCGGGGGGCCGGGGGAAGTTGGGTGTCCGGGTTTGTTGGGGCGGCGTGCAAGAACCTAAAGTATGGGTTATTATTGATTATGTGTTATTACGGTTTCCTTTAGTGGAAAGGAAGTACCAAAGACTGCCTCCTTCTCTCAATGGCAGTGTGTGGAGAAAAGGACAGACACACACACACACACACACACACACACACACACACACACACACACACAAGCTGTTGTCAAACGGGTACGGCGGTGCTCCCACCCATTGGTACACGGGGACAAACTGTGACACCAGCGTGAGCACCGAGGCATAAATATCACAATCACTTCCCTCTCAAACCTGATGGGCTGTGTTCCACACCATCAGACAAACCCTCCGACAAACACACACGCACACACACACAGGCACGCACGCGCACACACGCGCCTGCACACGCACAAACGCGCGCACACACGCTTTGCACACACACACACACACAGGCACACACGCGCACACACGCGCCTGCACACGTACACACATGCGCGCACACACGCTTGCACACACACACACACACACACACATTTAGGTAAACACACACACACACACAGCCACATGTGCCAGAGGGAGGCAGCGCTCCACGCGTGTTAGGGGCCCCCAGGCTTTTGTCACGCCATAATGGGGGCCAAGCGTGCCCTCTCATTCACGCCACACGCCCATTCACCGCCCCTCACGACCTGACACACTAGCAGCACGCGTCCCCCCACCCCCCTGCAGGGCTCTGATAGGTCGGTTGGACAGAGCAGTTAGCATTAGCCCAGTGTGTCGGGGGGCCGGGGGGGCCGAGGGGGCCCCGGGACCATTGTCATGGAAATGAGGCGGGGGGCCCGTGGCTGCAGAAGCCCGGCCTGAGCGGGCTGCGCGGGGCTGCAGGGGGAGAGGGTTAAGTGTGACAGGACAAAGGGCCGGGGCTCTTTTAACATCAAACTTACCAGCACACTAGCCTACTTACTAAGCTACTCCCCGACTCTACCTACTTACCTACTAAACCACCTAGTTACTAACCTACTTACCTAGTAATTGACTCATTTACTTACTTACCTACTTACTAACCTACTTGCCTTCTAAACCACCTATTTACTAACCTACTTACCTAGTATTTTATTTATTTACTAAACTTGCCTACTTAGCTTCTTATTAGGCAAGTAACGGAACTTTCTTATTTACTAATTCACTTGCTTACGAGGTAGGTAAGTAGCTTATCTATTTGCTCATGTACGTACTTACTTACTTGCATACTTAGTAAGTTAGTAGGTAGCTTACTTTGTCTTTTTATTGAATGAAGGAACGTCCAGAGAACGGTGTTTCTGTTTTCCACCCGACCCCAACGCTCGAGCCAGCTTGGAGGTTATGCTGAATGATATTAGTTCCTTAAACAACAGTTCTATACTCTTCTCTGTTGCACACACACCATCACTGGATAGTGTTCCTGCGTGTGTGTTTGAAATGAAATGTGTCTAATTAGTGCGGACTATTCCAGTCAAAAAATAACCCTATTTTATATAGTCTGCAATGCACTGTATCAATCCAGTTTACAATGTGAACCACGTTTTAGTGGTATTGGATGACGGTATTGGGGATGAGAAGGTCCTATTAGTGGCGATATGAGATCAATGTGAAGACCTCGTGGTGGACCCCCGCCATATGGAACTTAAGACCACCATTTTGAAGGCTAGCTGGTAGAAATCCACTGCTGATCGCATCAAACTATCTTCCTCTTTGCTCTCATCTTCCTTTCTTTCTTTTTCTTTCTCTTTTCTTTCATCCTTCCTGTCTATTCATCTGATTTATCTCTGTCTTCCTGTCTATTCCGTTTCTTTTTCTTCTCTTCTTTCTTCCTAGCCATCCTTCTTTCTTTCTGTCTTTCTTTCTTTCTTTCTTTCATTCACGGTTTATCTGTTGACACCTGCCTCTCTCGCTCTCTTGCTCTCTCGCTCTCTCGCTCTGTCTCTATCTGTCTATCTTTCTCTCTCTGTCTGTCTCTCTCTGTCTGTCTCTCTATCGGTCTCTCTCTCTCTGTCTCTGGTCTGATGTGTGCACCTGTGTTTATATGTTACATAACTATGCTTGTAAGCCTATTACATCGGTATTAGTTGCTTCAAACTTTCTTTTGAACAATATAAATAGTTTAACTTTAAAGAACTGCAAAAAAAAAAATTTCTGCATTATAGGAATCCTCCTAGTATAAAATGAAATGAGGTAGATTGGAGACCAAACTGTTTACTTTGATAAATACTTGTATCATTTATTTGTGCTTCTTACGCTTTTCTCTGCTCTTTCCTCATCAAATTCCTTTTCCAATGTCCTTTTGAAACGTTCATGTTGTTTATGATCTTCTGCTAACCATTTCTTCCCTGCCTGTAAAGTATGTTCTACATAGACTCTCTTATCTCTCCTGACATCGCCTTTTTCTTTTGGTGTCTTGCGCTCCTTTGCTCCTCGTCCTAACATTGTGACCGTGTCTCCTCTCTTCCTCTGCAAGCTGCCACCACTCCTGCTTCTCTAGGGGCCCCAGTACGGCCACCTCGGGGCCCCTCTGGTGCCCCTAGCCAAGGCCCTGCCTCTCATAGCATCCCCTCAGTCAACGAAGGTACACAGTAGGGACGGGTAGTGCCAGGGACCACACATACGCCTTCATGCTGCTTCCTGCCGCTCCATCCTCTTCTCTCGCCGCTGTTACTCCTTTGATGAGTGTCTTTGTGTGTAGCTCCTCCACCCCTCGCCCCATGCCTCCGTCTCTGTCACTACCGGCCCCTCTCTGGTCCAGTCAGGTCCTCATCTCAGGTGTCCCCTCGCAGCGTCTTTATCCTGGTTTTGTCTCCAGCTCCGTCTGTCTGTCTGCCCTCGTGTTGTGTGCCGTTTGTTGTCTGTCCACCACGGTCTCGTGTGTGCATGCTTGCTCTTTTCACGTGAGGAAAGGCTGTTATATTACAATACTAACTCCTGTCTTCATTGAGCTGGTTGACTCCGTGAGTCCTTGTTCTAGATTCATTAACCTCATATTCCTCTCAACCGTTTCAGAGATTCATCAAATGATCACAGGGGAAATCTTATATTTTTGATGTTCAAATTTCTAGTTTGACGGCGTAAGAAATTTGAATTTAGAAATGCAATATTTCTGTCATTTTTTTTAATTATCTCTAGGTTTGACATGATATTCTCGAAATATATCTCTTTTTTCAACAGGATGTTCATCTTTTGGTGAATGACTGAATCCTTTGTTTTGATCACTGAAATCTTTATTTACATCTGTTGAAAAAGCAAGCCTACTCGCAAACCCCCAGCCTGGCCAGAACTCTAGCTAGCGGCCAGTCGTCTGTAGAGGACCTGTCCACTGTCGGCTGCTGTGGAACTAGAGGTCGATCAACTTTCAACCTTCTAACACCGGAGTCCGGCTTTTAAGAGAATGATCAACCATCTAGCACTGGACGCCACTGACTGATGAATTTGATTGGTTTTAATCCATTGTATGCCGATTTCGAAGAATTGGCTTGAAGGATTGCTCGACTTCTAGTTGTTTATTATAACTTGATGGTGAATGTTTTTAAAATTCTGTAACAAATTCCTGTCTTCTTGTATTTCAAAGATGGAGGTAAGTTTATTGCGGTCTGGCAAAGAAATGTCAAGATTTCTTGCTTCGTCCAGCCTACTATTTAACCATTCATGGTCCATTACATAGACCCAGTGCGGTTATCCCAGTTTACATATATTGATCTGATATATGTTCCTCCAACATCTGGTTTATTTTCAATCTCCATGCATCAACATTTCAGAATGTGTTTCTCTCAAATGTAAGAGGTGGTTGTTCTTCTGTCTGTTTGGTGGACAATATCAGTGTTTCAAATGTATTTAACTCTCAGGAATTAAATAGGAGGTGAAACTCAACACAATATTGTGACATTTCAATGTTCTGTTGTTTTTCTACATAGCACATGTCATGTTAATGTGGAAGCTCCATTCGACCAATGCTAAGTTAATGCTAAGATTGAGAATTATCAAACCAGCTACCTAAAACTAGTGGTTGAGTTAGCCTAGCTGCTACCACAGAATGATGGCCGAACCTCGGTTTGCTCGCTGAGTAATGCTATCAATGCTAATCATTTTGGCTACTATTAGCTATTATTGTACTTGCTAGTGTGGGGAGCATTCCATGTGAGTGTGACGGTGCGTGGACCTGAAAAGAGTGAACGTCATGATATTGTTGACAATATTGTTGCCAGGATATTGTGGATCAAGTCGTCTTCTTTTTGAGTCTTGTCTTCTGTCAGCCCGGAGGATTTCATTTAAATGAATCCTTCAGACAAAACATTGTTTCATCGATCCACCACAGAGCTGGTCGATTTTAAACATCTCTCGGAATATTCTGGATGTACGTGATTTTTTGTTTTTCTTGTGTGTTTGAGTGATGGATGTATGTAAATGTATATGAATTTAAAACAAGAAGCCTCAGTTATCTGTAGCATCACATGACTGAGCGAACGGTGGCTGTCCTCAAGCTAACTGCCAGATTGTAGAGATGCTTGATACTAATTCTGACATGTTTTAATCCCCTTCCAGGGGATTCTCGTTAAACAACGAGTATATGTCGTAATATGTGCCCTAGGCTAGAGCCGAAATTAAAGAGATGTAATTTAAACATTGCACACACTACACCAGACTGTATAATCTTACAGTGCTATTTCTTACCCCTACAAACACGCATGTACTCGCGCTGAGAGCTGAATAGCTTTAGATAATAAACCACAACCCCTTAGTTTAGCCCCTAGCTGCATCCTTATTTCAAAGGTATGTCTTTTTAGTTTGTATATGCACGTGTGTGTATGTTGATATCTCTTGGTATATATTATAAATTCTCTGATATTGTGTGTGTGTGTGTGTGTGTGTGTGTGTGTGTGTGTGTGTGTGTGTGTGTGTGTGTGTGTGTGTGTGTGTGTGTGTGTGTGTGTGTGTGTGTGTGTGTGTGTGCAGGGTGGAGCCAGCTGGCTGCGATGCACTGTGTGATGCTCCCTGACCTGTTAGGGAAGTTCAGACCTCCTCTCCTTGAGATGTTGGCTCGGCGGTGGCAGGACCGCTGTCTGGAGGTACACACACACACACACACACACACACACACACACACACACACACACACACACACACACACACACACACACACACACCTCTATACATGCCCTGTGTATGATGGATGGGACTCGGCTGAGACCTCAGCATACCATATTACAAAAAGTTTGGAGTGCCCATGTATTGCAATTCTGTTCATATTGCTATTCTGTCAACGTACTGTGGAAGCCAAGAACCGGGTTCTTGCATTATTCTTGCACAACATATATTTTCCCATCCCCTAATGTGTATACTGTATGCATGAGTCTAAATCGGTTACTTCCACAAAATCATTGTCGGTCATCACTGACAAGTATAGTTACCTGATGATGTGTTCCTGCTCTGTGCCAGGTTGGCTTCACTCTCTGACACTTTCTGGTTTCAGGTACGAGAAGCAGCCCAAGCACTGCTATTGGCTGAGCTCAGGAGGATCGGTCAATCAGGACGCAAGGATACCATTGACCTGTGGGCCCCCTACCTGCCTCAGTATGTGGACAGCGTCAGCTCCCGTAAGTACTGCAGGCCAGTTATTGAAGTACTGTGAATCACTCTGTACATGTACTGGTACTAGATATGTAAGTACTGATGGAGTACAAATACTGGCACTTAGTTGGTGGGAGGTGGTAGACAGAAGAGAAGATGAGCATCAAATGGTACGGAGAGGAGTGGGTACAGGAACAGAGAGAGCAAGAGGGACTGGGACAGACAGAGAGAGGAAAGGATGGATGAGGAGAAACGGAGAAGGAAAGAGGGATGGGGAGGGGAAAATGGATGAGAGAGACAGCGAGATGGAGAGAGACAGAGGTAGGGAGAGACGGAAAGGGACAGAGAGAGGGATATATTTGAAAAGGGAAAAGGAGGGAGATGGAAAGAAGGATGTGAGTTGAAAGAGCGAGAGACACTGAGGGAAAGAAGGATGCAGAGAACGAGGGACAAAGAGAGGGGTGTAAAGGGAAACGGGGATGGAGAGGTAGAAGGGATGCTCTCAGTCCGGAGACGGATGAAAGTGAGAAAGATGAGAGAGTGTTAAATAACTGCAGTAAAAAGGTAGATGAATAAACAATGTTTTTGAGAGGACACTTGTGACTGTGAGCTCTTCCAGGGGACTGTGTGTGCGAGCGTCTCCTGTCTTGGTGCCCTTTCTGGACTTTGTTTTGGTCTGTGTAGACGGTTGTTTGTGCGTGCGTGTGTGCTGTTGTAGTGCTTGTGTGTGGGAGTGTGCGTGTGCTTGCCTCCTGTCACATCTGCAGTGGTTGCCCTGTGGATGCTGGCGGAGTCGGTCCCTCTGGGGAGCGGTTGTCATGGCAACGGCTGCTGGTCAGTGTAGTGTTACCACGGTATCGCTGCGGGCAGGGATGGTTGGGGGGATGGGGAATGGGAGGGGGAGGGGCTGGCTGTGACCTCAGGGGAGGGGGGAGGGAGGGGGGCAGGAAGGAAGGTGAGAGGGGTCACTGAATCTGATCTTCTCTTTGTCTGTGCAGCGGCAGCAGAAAATAGCACAGCATGGAACACACTGTCTGTAGCTATCTCTGTCTGTCTGTAGCTAACTCTGTCTGTCTGTCTGTAGCTAACTCCGTCTGTCTGTCTGTCTGTAGCTACCTGTATCTGTCTGTAACTAACTCTATCTATCTGTCTGTCTGTCTGTAGCTACCTCTGTCTGTAGCTGCCTCTATCTGTCTGTCTGTCTGTCTGTAGCTACCTCTATCTGTCTGTCTGTTGCTGCCTCTATCTATCTGTCTGTCTGTTGCTACCTCTATCTGTCTGTCTGTAGCTACCTCTATCCGTCTGTCTGTTGCTATCTCTATCTGTCTGTCTGTTGTTACCTCTGTCTGTTGTTACCTCCATCTGTCTGTCTGTTGTTACCTCTATCTGTCTGTCTATTGTTACCTCTATCTGTCTGTCTGTTGTTACCTCTATCTGTCTGTCTGTTGTTACCTCTATCTGTCTGTCTGTTGTTACCTCTATCTGTCCATGTTTTTATGACCGACTGTCGGTCTGTCTGTTTATGACTGTTGTGCCTCGATCTGTCTTCTGACTGTTTAACCTGTTACTCCCTCTCCTCTCTCGGTGTGTGTGTGTGTGTGTGTGTGTGTGTGTGTGTGTGTGTGTGTGTGTGTGTGTGTGGTTGAACTTGAGCAGGGGTGTCAGGATACCTGACACACTCTGCCTTCTCCAGCACTTCTACCGAGCTTCTTAAAGGTCATCCTGTTGTGTGTGAGCGAGAGAGTTGCACTTAGATAGTGAGTTGGTGACATTTCAACAGTGCCTACATCCTACACCCTTCTGCACCAGGCCTGCTTTTAAAGAACTACAGTAGCTGTGAGCTCTGTGGTGGAGCTGTGAGCTCTGTGGTGGAGCTGTGAGCTCTGTGGTGGAGCTGTGAGCTCTGAGGTGGAGCTTAGAGCTGTGGGGTGGAGCTGTGAGCTGCGTGGTGGAGCTGTGAGCTCTGTGGTGGAGCTGTGAGCTCTGTGGGGGAGCTGTGAGCTCTGAGGTGGAGCTTAGAGCTGTGGGGTGGAGCTGTGAGCTGTGTGGTGGGGTGGGGTGGTGCAGGGAGCTCTGTGGTGGAGGCGCTGTAAAGAGACCCTCCATCAGCAGCATGCATGAGTGGGCAGGGAGAAAGCCAGGCCAGGGTTCCTCCTACTGGTGGTCCTCACATGCTTCACAGCTTCTATTCAAACACACTCTTCATTCACACGCGCACACGTGAACTCGTGCACACACACACACACACACACACACACACACACACACACACACACACACACACACACACACACACACACACACACACACACACCTAGAGAGAGTTCATTAAGACGCGTGCACGCCCTCACACACTCCCAGCTGTGTGTTTGTAACCATATGTAGCAGCTGTTGGCTCTTTGACCACAGCAAGTCATCAGCAGTAACTATTTCCTCTCTCTCCACGACTTCTCAATTCACTCTCTGCCCCAGACGCCCCTCCCATATGATTAGTCCTGCTCTCCTTTTTCTTATTTCTTTCCTTCTTTCATTGTACTTTTGTTATTTAATTTCCTATTTTCTTTATTTTTTTCCCCCCTCTTCTCCTTCTGTTTTTCTTTTCTCTTTATTTTTTCTTTCACATTCTGTGCCGGTCTCCCTCACAGCACACCGCAGGGAAGTGTGTGTGTGTGTGTGTGTGTGTGTGTGTGTGTGTGTGTGTGTGTGTGTGTGTGTGTGTGTGTGTGTGTGTGTGTGTGTGTGTGTGTGTGTGTGTGTGTGTGATGTAATTGTATGGGTAGCTGTGTGTGGATCGATGAGCATGGGCCAGGGTGATTTAATGGGCGACCCGCGCTCTGTCTATCAGAGAGAGAGAGAGAAACCAGGAGAGAAAGAGGGGGGGGGGTGAAGGGGATTAAAAAGAGAGGAGGACAGAGAGAGGGGGTGGAGAGAGAGAGGGGTGTGTAGGTGCTTGTTATCTTGACTACAGGAAGCCAGCTGTGGACATGAGAGGTGTTTGTTGTGGTGTGTGTGTGTGTGTGTGTGTGTGTGTGTGTGTGTGTGTGTGTGTGTTTTTCAGTACTGGCCCGTGGTCCGTTGGTGGTGATCGGGGTTATTTTAGCGTTGATCGTTGTTATTATCTATGAATACCTTGTCACACACGTCATCTTCTCTCTCTGGTGGGGTTGAAGAGCCCTGCTGCAGGCTGAACACGCAGACAACACATTACCTGGTCTGTGTGTGTGTGTGTTGATGTGTGTGTGACACCTTGTGATGTATTGTCTTATCCTGGGGGATTCACCACAGCAGTGTATTGGTGTTAAATGACAAAACACAGAACAAGTTTACCTTTCTGTCACCCACTCATCATCTCTCTCTCTCTCTCTCTCTCTCTCTCTCTCTCTCTCTCTCTCTCTCTCTCTCTCTCTCTCTCTCTCTCTCTCTCTCTCTCTCTCTCTCTCTCTCTCTCTCTCTCTCTCTCTCTCTCTCTCTTTCTCTTTCTCTTTCTTTCTTTTTTTTTTTTTTTTCTTTTTGTTTCTGTTCACTTATTGTTTCACTGTCTAACTGTCTCAGAGCAGGTACTCCATCTCACCTTTTTCCCTCATTCTTTCTTTCTTTATTTTCCTCTTTCTTTGATATGTTCTCTTTCTATTTCTTTGTTTCTTTCGTTCCTTCTATCACTCTTCCCCTCCCTCCCCCCTCTTCATGCCCCCCCCCCCCCCCCCCCCCCCCCTGTTGCTGTGTGAGCCTGTCCTCCGGCATGGGGATATCAGCAGGGGATTAGAGGGAGCTGTCTGCCCCAGGACCCTGCACCACGGCGTGGAGCCCGCTGGCTGGGTGGAGCGAGGCACGGGGAGGAGCTGGGCTGGGCGGATGGAGGGAGAGGTGGTTGCAGGGAGAGATATATACCGGGGTGGATGAAGGAAGAGATGTATGGATCGATGGATAAAGGTCACTACTCTGTTTGGTTCAGCCGTGGTCATTATTGGTGTGTGTGTGTGTGTGTGTGTGTGTGTGTGTGTGTGTGTGTGTGTGTGTGTGTGTGTGTGTGTGTGTGTGTGTGTGTGTGTGTGTGTGTGTGTGTGTGTGTGTGTGTGTGTGGTAGTTATTTAACAGAAACTAATAACAAATGACGGATTCAAATGTTGTCCACACAGTCTATGTTGTTACTTTGTTACCCTGTGTTTTCGTACGATGTAGTGTTTGTATGCATGAACATTTTCCAAACACTTTTTTCTTTTTAGACTGTGCTGGTGTGTTTTAAACATGAAAGAGGTCATCATACACACGCGCACACACACACACACACGGACGTACACACTTAGGGGCTGGCAGTGAACTGAACACAGACATTAACATTGATATGAATGGTGTGATTGATGTGTATAATAATACTCCATCTCCAGCTGAATGGTCATGTTATCAGAATTAGCCTTGGGACGGTGGTGGGGGAGGGGGTGGTATCCCACCTTCAACCCTGGTCCCATTCATAACATCCCCTGTCTCTTCCTCTGGGGGAAGGAGGAGGAGCAGGCAGGAGGAGGGGGAGGAGGAGAAGGAGGAGCAGGCACGGGGAGAGGTGGAGGAGAAGGAGGGGGGTGGAGGAGCAGGCAGCAGGAGCAGCAGCATGTCCAGGGGTCCTAACTAGACAGGGAGTGAGCCATGTGTCATCACTTATATGACAGGGTTGACCTTGAGCCTCCAGAGGGGCCAGCACCTCCTCCCTCCTCTCCTCCCCCCTCTCCTCCCCCCTCTCCTCCCTCCTGCTCTACTCACCCACCTCCCTGTCACCCTTCCTTGATTTTGACCCTTTCTCCCCATCTTTCCTACTCTCTGTCTATCTCTCCATCGGTCCTTCCTTCATTCCCTTAGCTCCCTCTGCATGCTCCTTCTCCTCTTTTCTCTCCATCTTTCCTGTCTCTCCTTAACTCTCTCTGAGTTCCCCATCAGTCTATTCTCATTACACTTTGTACCAGTGTTTCCCATCTGTTCCCCACAATCTCTTTTTCGGTCTTTTTGTGTCTACGTATCTCCTTCTGCCCATCCTTTGTAGTTTTATCAATCGTTTCCGTTTTGGAGGAATTGCCTTTAGTCTTAGAAGTGTGAGTTGTATCATTATATTTACAATAGTAGTGGCAGTATCAGTAATTGTGTTATTATAATTATTTCTGCAGGTACCATGTAATTAAATAGTTTTTAGTATGAAGTTATGTGTACAATCTATTTTCCATTCATGAAACCATCCTTGTCGTACATCTTTATTTGAAATAGCATTAAACTCTTTTTACTTTGAAAAAACCTTTACATTACAACATATTTCAATGCAAACACAATTAGGTTCCCAACGAGTAAGTGAGTATGAGGATACGTTGCTTATCTTAGGATGTATGGACGTTGAAACAGTGTGGTAGGCATGAAGAGCGAGGCGGCTCCCATCAGGGGGGAAGTGAAGGTGGAGATATTAAAAGATAATGAATGGCAATCGTCTCCAGACCTTTACCACCGAGCCTAATGCAACTCGTGGATTTATCTCCTCTGCCGATGTCTCGGGTAGAGGTCTCTATGTGTCTTCCTTTCTCAATTCTAATCCCTAACATCCCAGGCTTTGACCTGAACATGGCACCCCATGTTGCTAGGAGACATGGGTCTTAACCCTGGACCCAGGCCGTTGGGTGGACAGTTATGGTGAAATATAACGCCAGGCCTTCACTGCAATTACAGCCCCGTATCAATTCTGTTTTAATTAACTTTAATCACCTTCTTTTCATCAAGGTAATGATTAAGCCATGCAATCCCTAACCTGCAATGATATTGGGTGGGTGGGTGTGTCGTGGTGTGTGTGATGATGATCTGTCTGTCTGTGTGTGTGTGTGTGTGTGTGTGTGTGTGTGTGTGTGTGTGTGTCGATGTGATAATTCTATCTTTATTTATTTCCCTTGATTTTCGTGTGTGTGTGTGTGTGTGTGTGTTTGGTATTAGGTGTAACTGCCAGTGCTGGGTGAGCAGGTTAATTGGAACATGCAGCTCAGTGTTAAGCGGGATTCATCAATTTAATTACTTCTCCCCCAACCCCCCAACTAGCGCATGCCCCTACTCCTTTCACCCCCATTTCCTACATGTTCCACACATACACAACACACACGTGTAATTACACATACCCATATATATTATAGACACACACGTACATGAAACACATTCATACATGATACAGACACGTTTGTGTGGTTGTGTACTGTGTGTGAGAGGTTATGTGTACCTTTTGTGTAGCGCGTGTCTTTGTGTTGTGGGTAAGTCTGCAAGCCTCTGTACGCATGTGCAAGTGAAGATGGGAAGGAAGAGGTAGAGGGAGCATGTGTGTGTAATTCATTCATTAGGATGTGTTTAAAGAGATTAGCCAAGCGTACGCTCTCACATTTTGGTGCTTAATTCATTAGCCCAGCTCTGCTAGGTTAGCGGTGCTCTCATTAAGCAGAGCATTAGCCTAGCGCCATTCATTACAGCCACCACTAATGAAAAGCCACAGTTAATAGCCAATGGATGGATAAGAACTAAATGAAAACCCTGAATAAAGGTTGATGTGTGTCTGTGTGTGTGTATTTTAATTCTCTAGATAACAGAGGGGGATATTCAACAAACCTTGATTAGCTAGTTAAAGTTGTCTCATATAGTATACACAAACACACAGAGACACACACCCACGCGCACACACAGACACACACAGTAAATTACCAATTTTAGTTTTGAACTATTTGGATCCTCTGCAGTCTATAATTTTATATTATTGGCTCTTGACTGAAGTTTCAATTTCCATGTTGTTAATATTGCTGTTCTAGATATAACCACACCCAAATTTGAACGTAATCTTTATTGAACTCCATTTACTCTCTCTCTCTCTCTCTCCCTCTTTATGTAACCACTCCCCCACATGTGTCATATTAAAACTATTATTCATCGTCTCTCTCGCTCCTTCCCTCAGCTGGAACAACCACAGAGCCCCCCCCGCCGGCCCCGCCCCCAGTCGACTCTCAGCCAATCGAAACCAAGGCTTCCGAGGAGGAGCTGGATGTGACTGACGATGACATCACAGCAGGTGGGTGGACGGTTCATTGTTTGTGATTGGTCGGATGGTTCTCTCAATGTGACGGACGGTAATAACTGATGGATTTCAAAGGCCCCTGTTTCACCACCAGGTAATGGGGGGATTACCCACTCCTACTTGTGATGTCACTCACTGGTAGATTGTAACTGTTTCGTCATGGATAATCAACATAACACTTGGTGATGTTTTAGATGATGCCATTGACAAATATGAAATAGAAGTCATTTTAAGATATTATAAAGCCTGGCATATAATAAGCATAAGTCTTTATTTTTTCAGGCATTATTTGGATACAAATATTTCATTGTCTAATTGTTTGCGTTGGTGATTGCATTGAACCATGTATTATGTAATCACGTTGTTGGGCTGGATGTCCATTTTGTCTCTCACTGGCGCTATGATCACTGGTGCCAGGTTGAAAGGCAGGTTGTGGTCCGAGACAATTCAGACAAGTTCCACTCCAACAGTACAGGGTCTAATGTCTGGCTCAAGAGCCTCTTAACCTCTGCACAGAGAATACCACCTCTAGAGAGAGTGTGTGTGTGTGTGTGTGTGTGTGTGTGTGTGTGTGTGTGTGTGTGTGTGTGTGTGTGTGTGTGTGTGTGTGTGTGTGTGTGTGTGTGTGTGTGTGTGTGTGTGTGTGTGTGTGTGTGTTGTGAGACCTAGCACATATCTGGCGTGTATGAACTGTAGCCTGCATGGTGTTAAAAGCAGATCACACACACACACACACACACACACACACACACACACACACACACACACACACACACACACACACACACACACACACACACACACACACACTCTAACACACACTCTCTTCCACTCCATTTATCTATTGTGTCATATCTCCCTGGCTGATGTTCACAGACAGTCTCATGGTTCTCTATGTAGACTCTATTTCTCTCCCTAACTCTCCCCCCTCCCTCCCTGTTTCTCTGTCATGGCAGTCCATCATTCCTCTCTACTCATTCTTCAAATATTGACAAAGGTTTCTGCTTTCTGTTCTCATTCTTTCCTTCCTTTGTTCTTGTCCGTCTTTTTCGTTCTTTCATTTGTTTCTTTTGTTTCTTTTGCTTTCTTCCCATAACATTTCACAGAGCAGAATTATTACAGAAGTTGCTGTCTGGGACTAATACAATACCATCTAATATCTTTAATCTTAGGCCAATATTGAATAGTTAATAAGATAACCATTATCCATGCATAGATTCATAGCCTGGCTATCGAGAATGGTACAGACTTATAGCTATAGAGAAAGGCACAAACTCATCGCTGTAGAGAACGGTAAAGACTCCTATATAGAGAACGTTACAGACTCCTATCTATAGAGAAAGGTACATACTACAAGCTATAGAGAAAGGTACAAACTCATCGCTGTAGAGAAAGAAAGCTACTGACTCATAGCTATAGAGAACGGTACACTCCTATCTATAGAGAAAGGTAAAGACTCCTATCTATAGAGAAAGGTAAAGACTCCTATCTATAGAGATAGGTACAGACTCCTATCTATAGAGATAGGTACAGACTTCTAGCTATAGAGATAGGTACAGACTTCTATCTATAGAGAACGTTACAGACTCCTATCTATAGAGATAGGTACAGACTTCTAGCTATAGAGATAGGTACAGACTTCTAGCTATAGAGAAAGGTACAGACTCCTATCTATAGAGATAGGTACAGACTTCTAGCTATAGAGAAAGGTACAGACTCCTATCTATAGAGATAGGTACAGACTTCTAGCTATAGAGAAAGGTACAGGCTCATAGAGGAGGGTGGGGGTTAGAGTGATAGAGGATCGGAGGGTGAGAGAGGATTGGGGAGGGGGGAGGATGTTGACAGTCTATCAGTCAGTAGTCAAGGTGAACACTTTACTGCCGGTTGTTTGTTGCCACGGTGATAGACCTATCACCTCGTCTCAGAACCATCTCCCAGTCACACACTTTTGCCACAGGAAACTACTCTGAGAGTGTGTGTGTGTAGGTGTACATGTGTGTGCATGTGCGTGTGTGTGTTATGGCGTAATGATGTCCATAGTGGTGTCAGGGGAGGTCATTAGGCATTTTCTTCCAGAAGCCTTGTTCTCGCGCACACACACACACACACACACACACACACACACACACACACACACACACACACACACACACACACACACACACACACACACACACACACACACACACACACACACACAGCTCCCCATCTCTCTTCCTGCTCTCCGTCTTCTCTCTGGAGCAGTGTTCCCTTCATCTTTTAGTTTGTTACATCACAGCAGGGGGGGGGATGTCTCCTTAATAACTTGTTATTAATATTTCTGTTTTACATCAGCGGGTGTGGGACCAGGTTTATTAGCTAGAGGAAGTTAACCAGACATAACCAGTGGACGGATGGATAACTCGTATCCCTTCTGCCACTCGGGTCATTTAAAATGTGAAGGTTGTTGTGAACGCCCATGATTGGACTGATGCTATGTAGCTGTTGTTGTTTTTATTAGATTTATATTATCATTTTTATGCTTTATTAGAGTGCGATAGCCAGGATGGTATGGATGAGATAGGAGAGGACATGCAGCCATGGACCACGGGCAGGAGTCAAACCCGGGTCGCTGAGCTCAGGACTGGGCCTTAATGCCCCCCCCCCCCCCCTCTGTAGTTGTTGATGTGATTCTGTTGGTTCTGCAAGGCCTTTCTGTGCGGTGTCAGGTGGAAGTGCATCTGGCGTTAGTGGGCCGGTCAGAGGTCACGATGCTCCTCACCCCAGGAGAGTGTGGAGAGGGGTTCTCACGGAGGAGGCGTGCTCTCCCTCCTCCTGCAGGGGACTCAGATCTAGAGCTTAAGACATGCCTTCTCACTGTGGTTATCAGCATGTGAGGGGCTGAGGGAGGGGGTGAGGGAGGGGATGAGGGGCATTGGTGAGGGGGAGAGGGGTACTGGATCTGAGGTCGTCCTCTTAAGGGGGGGGGGGTGACACCTCACAGGTAGTATTCTGATGCTATTCTATTCATTCAAATGTTAGACTATTATTGTTATGTCAGTGGTAGATAATATATGAATCAATCAAACGGACCAAAATAGCATTACATCACATAAAATACTGGTCCTGTGTTCATTTGGATTGGAATGGTTGTTATGATGGAGAGAGAGAGAGAGAGAGGGAGGGAGGGAGAGGGAGGGAGAGAGAGAGAGAGAGAGAGAGAGAGAGAGAGAGAGAGAGAGAGAGAGAGAGAGAGAGAGAGAGAGAGAGAGAGAGAGAGAGAGAGAGAGAGAGAGAGAGAGAGAGAGAGAGAGAGAGAGAGAGAGAGAGAGAGAGAGAGAGAGAGAGAGAGAGAGAGAGAGAGAGAGAGAGAGAGAGAGACCGACCTTTCTTTCCTTCTTTCTCGTTGTTTTTTTTATTTATTCTCCTCTCTTGCCTTCTCTGTTTTCTTCTCTCCGGTCCTTTCTCTGCCCATTGCCCCCTGTCCAGGAGCCGCAGAGAAAGAGGTCAAAGGGCACAGGTCAAGCTGACCCTCACCTCTCGGTGTCATTAGCCTGTCCTGATTGGGTTAGCTGAAATGCTAGCCTCTTGTGCTAATCTAATATGGAAGCCTGGAGAGGTCATTTGGCATGAGGCCGCGGCTTGGATCACATTCGGCTTGGATCACGTTTCTCTTTAGAACGGATTCCCCTCACGTGGGGCAATATTACAATATTGCCTTTAGCAATATTGTCTGATTGCTTCTCCTGGTATTTCTGCTTTATTGGTAATTGATTGACATATATTTATATTCTTATAATATACAATTGTGTTTTCTTTGAATGGTAAGTATAATTAGTTTAGAGAAATGATTAGTATCAAGACGATTATCATACCTGTAGACAGACACACACACACACACACACACACACACACACTACTAAGTACCAGAGTAATAACATAGAGCCACAGCTCTGAGGGGGAACTACTGGGCACACTGTACTTGACATCATATTTTATCTTCTCTCTGCTCCCTGCTCCCCTCCTGTCCTCCTCCTCCTCAGTGGACCTGACAGCACTACCCCTGCATACGCACGCACACCTGCATGCATACAATCACACACATGTAGGAATTGTGGGGGCATTGATATTGTTCAGTGTGTGCTGTGTGTGTTTGTGTGTGTTTTTTTACGCACACATGCACGCTTTGTGTCAGGATTTATGAATGTGTCACAAAGACAAAGCACTGGCCTTGGGCCTACACGTGTGTGTATATGCATGCGTGTGTTTTTTTGATCATGTTTGTGTGTGTTTGTGTGTGTGGGCATGTTTGTTATCATGTGTACGTGCAGGCTGCCCATTGTTCAGGTCCACTGGGATGTGAATGTGTTTATTCAGCAGCCCAGGAGATGCTTCATAGAGTAGCTTATGACAGGCTCACCTTGCTGTTAAATAACAGTCCTACCCATAGAGCCAGACCTCTATACAACTATAGAGCCACGTAGTCAAACCTCTATACAACTATAGAGCCACATAGTCAAATCTCTATACAACTATAGAGCTACGTAGTCAAACCTCTATACAACTATAGAGCCACATAGTCAAACCTCTATACAACTATAGAGCCAGACAGAAAACGATAGAGCCACATAGTCAAACCTCTATACAACTATAGGGCTATATAGGCCTACCACTACTCCACTATAGAGCCAGACGGACAGCTATAGAGTACTATAGACAGACCACTATAGAGCCCTATAGACAGACCACTATAGAGCCCTATAGACAGACCACTATAGAGCCCTATAGACAGACAGACCACTATAGAGCCCTATAGACAGACCACTATAGACCCCTTTAGACAGACCACTATAGAGCCCTATAGACACACCACTATAGAGCCCTATAGACAGACCACTATAGAGCCCTATAGACAGACCACTATAGAGCCCTATAGACAGACCACTATAGAGCCCTATAGACAGACCACTATAGAGCCCTATAGACAGACCACTATAGAGCCCTATAGACAGACCACTATAGAGCCCTATAGACAGACCACTATAGAGCCCTATAGACAGACCACTATAGAGCCCTATAGACAGACCACTATAGACCCCTTTAGACAGACCACTATAGAGCCCTATAGACAGACCACTATAGAGCACTATAGACAGACCACTAGTGTACTGATTTGGCTGTTCCCTTCCAGCCGTCATCCGTCAGACTTTATATCAAGGTCTGAAGGCTAGCTGGTATCTGGGTGGGGGGGGCGCTACGTTGTCTTTCTTTAGCTGTGTTTCCGCATCATGTTGCTGGGGCCGGGGTCTGTAGACGCTCCATGGACTGTCTCTAATGGAAACCACCAGAGGAACCACAGCCGACGGGGTACGGCTGCCGGTAAACCCTGGATAAGGAGAGGGCCGATGTGGGAAGCATTACGGCTCTCCGTCCTCGGCCAACAGGGAACCATCGGCCAGCAGCGCTAAGCTCACCCTTTCCCGTCCTCAGACACAGTGTCTGTAAGGGTTTAATCAAACCTGTGTAGTGGGCTGGCCACTTTGGAAACACATCGGTTTGCATCGTCGTCTGGAACCTCCGTCTGGCACTCGCAAATGAGTTTACCTTCAGAAGAATAGAGCCGTAGCCAAAAGGGAGCCAGAATGGGGGCCTGGTGCTGAGTGGAGGGGGCCGGGCACTGGGGGGTCTCCCCCTGGAGGCCGCTTCATTGTCTCACTGACCTGAGACTAAGCCATCGCCCTCTATCTGACGCATTATGGAAAGCATGCATTGTCTGTGTGCCGGCTGGACTTAAAGAGGAATCCTGTATTTACTGTTGATAACGTCAGAGTACCATGAGGTGACTGACAGAAGGAACGGAAGGCACAGGGAGTAAGAAAGACGGAGAGAATGAAAGTTTAAGAAAGAAAGAAAGAGAGAAAGAAGAAAGTGAAACAAAGGCAGGCTCCTCTCCAGGTGTCTTTTACACAGAGCTGAGAAGGACAACACCAATGGGTCTGCACCTGCCACACACACGCACACGCACGCACGCACGCGTGCAGGCACGTGCAGTTACACACACACACACACACACACACACACACACACACACACACACACACACACACACACACACACATGAGCACACGCAGTAACACACACACACACACACACAGTAACACGCACACATACCCTAACGCACACACACCCTGACATGCTCGGCCAGGAAGCAGGAATTGAATTAAAAATCCATCTGAAGAAAGGGACATTGAAAATGAATTTTTGGAGCAATGAAGGAAGAGAGAGAAAAAGCAAGAGTGGGGGTTGGGGTAGTGTAAACATACTGAATGTGAAGATGGTTTCATGGACTTTGGAGGGTCAACAATAGAGATGATGAATAACAAAGTATTTTATTATTAGCACTAATGTAGGGTGGATGGTTGCATTATTGAACTTGTGTAACTAGTAGCCACTAAGTACACACACACATGAACACACAGATTATTGTCCATCTCTTTATCTCCTTATTCTCTGTCTCACCTTCATAACTCTTTCTTCTTTCACATTCCTTTCTTCCATTCATTCACAATCAGCTCACTTATTTGTTGTGTGTGTGTGTGTGTGTGTGTGTGTGTGTGTGTGTGTGTGTGTGTGTGTGTGTGTGTGCGTGTGCGTGTGCACACGCAAGCCATGTTCAAACAGTTGATCTCGAAAGGGTCTCTACCTCTCTCACTATATCTCACTCTCACTAAATTAAATGCAATAAGGCTTTATTGATATGACATTTAAATGAAAAAAGTGTTGCCAATGCATGGAAATAAAGATGATTGATGATAGATAATGTATCAAGTGCATATATTACAAAATTGCACGCACACAATACACAGACGTATTGGAAAGTACGAAGAAACAGACACACGATTCCCTGTTACTTCTCCCCTCTTTGTCATTCCCTTTCTTTCATAAGGAACCATTGCTTTCTCTGTACCCTGCTGATATACAGTCCCCAGCCAGCTGGCCTGCGTTAACACGTCCCCCAAGTAGGAGTTGTTCTGTCTGGTCTTTTCGGAGGTTGGGAAAATCCGGATTTTCACCTTTCTAAATGTTGAAGAATCGGTACGTCATCATACATGGTCCAGTTCATGAGATGGTGAGACCGTCTCTGCTCCACCCGTTCCAAACGGAGGCATGATTGTGTTTCAGTCCAACCCTTGCTGAGCGCGTTGGGCAGGGCTGCTGATACCTCCGTATCAGTGCTTCTCCTTGAGGACGTTGTGTGTGGGGGTCATAGTTGTTGTATGTATGGGGGGTGTCTGGGTGAGGCGCTGAGGAGGGGTAGGGTGGCAGAGTGAAGGGGGGGGTGGGTGGTTGAGGTGGGATGGGGGGGGTGAAAGGGGTTGGTTCTCTGCATGGCTCATCCTCACGCCTCTTTAAATCTAGGGTAGGGTCTATTTTTAGAAGCATTTCTTTTTCATATTTGTTGAAATTCTCTTGACGTCCCGACAGCAGGAATCAATAAATCAAAATGCTCTGACAAAAATACGAGATAAATCCGGTATCAGTGGCTTTTTGCAGGCCTGTCATTAGCCCGCTCAGTCTGTTTTATTCGGCCTGAATGAAATGAGTGGTCAGCCTGACTACCTGTCATTCTGCCTATCTACCCGTCTACCTGTGCTCACCCTGCCCATGCTCTCACTGCACATGACCGCAGCCTCCACCGGGCAGACCTGATGCTAAAGCCAGGGAGCTCGGCGTGAGTTTGGGGGACAGACTTTGGAGGGAAACCTGGAGGAAGGGCCGGGTTCCAGAATCCAGTCCACCAGTCCGGTTTCTACAAAGTTTTCAACTCACTCCCACTTTCCCCTCACTCAGACAGACAGAAAAGCAGACAGACAGACGTCCATCTCTTTATCTCCTTATTCTCCGTCTCACCTTCCTCACTTTTCCATTCATTCACAATCAGCTCACTGATTTGTTCATCCTGAGTGAACAAGAAACCCTCACACTTCTACTCCTCTTCCTGTACCTGTACCTTTAAAGGTACCTGTACCTTTAAACTCTAGCGTTCCATGTGAGCACTCAGCAGTGTGGACGAACAGCGTCCCTGTGTGTGGACATTTAGTCGGTGGGTCGGTGTGTTGGTCTCCACCTCAGCCTCCTGTGGGATTGGCTAATATTTGGCCGGAGGAGTTGTGTCACTGAGACACGGCGCACGCCGCGGTAATAATAAACTGCTTTATTAAGAAGTGTGTGATGGGCTGTCGCGTGTTAGAGTTAAGAACATTAGCTCCTAGTCCTTTATCTCAGAGAGCCACACCGCCCTATAATATCAGCATCCCGGAGCGTTTAAAACACACACACACATTTAATAAACCCAGTCTCAGCCCTGACGAATTCACATCAGTGAAATCACTATCAATATTTATCCTACATTAGCGGCAGCAGCAGCAACAGAATTAATAATTGATGTGTGTGTGTGTGTGTGTGTGTGTGTGTGTGTGTGTGTGTGTGTGTGTGTGTGTGTGTGTGTGTGTGTGTGTGTGTGTGTGTGTGTGTGTGTGTGTGTGCGCAGTTGGTGAAATATGTTTAACCTTCATGGACTCCAGCAGCCCCTCCAAACCTGTTCCTGATCCGTTTAACTGACCCCCCCACCACCACACACACACACACACACACACACACACACACACACACACACACAGCACCAATCCTAGTACTTTGTTTCATGAAACTTTAATCAGTTTTATTTCTTATTTCATTAGTCAAGGTTTCAGAATGTCTTTGTCTGTTCTTGGAGTGGAGGAGTCCATTTACAGTTGCATTTCTTTCATGTTTTTATGCTTACCGTCTTTCCTTTCCTATTTTATTTGTCCTCTTCCTTTCTATTATTGATCCCTACCCATCCCTCCCTGGTGATCAGTTTCTAGTATAGTGGTTATTAATGGAGGCGGAGCTCTTAGTGGGAAAGAGGTGCATGCTGGGAAAAACGGATCTACCCAACGTAGGACTTATTGAAGGTCTACCCAATGACTGTAGGGCTTAGTGAAGATCTACCAATATCTGTAAGGCTTATTGAAGATCTACCAACGACTGTAGGATATAGGGAAGATCTAACCAATGACTAGGACTTATTGAAGATCTACCATTAACTGTAGGGATTATTGAAGATCTAGCCAATGGCTGTAAAGCTTGGTGAAGATCTAGCTAATGACTCTAGGGCTTATGAAGATCTAGCCAATGGCTGGAGGCCGATTGAAGAACTACCCAATGTCTGAAGGGGTGAATGAAGAATTCTTCGACGATGACCATGCAGTTTGTTATCCTCTTCATCACCTTATATTTTCTCTAATTGGCCCAAATCAGAGTCAGTTCACCTCTAAATGTGTTGAATCCAAAGTCTGTCTAATTAAAGTGTGTGTGTGTGTGTGTGTGTGTGTGTGTGTGTGTGTGTGTGTGTGTGTGTGTGTGTGTGTGTGTGTGTGTGTGTGTGTGTGTGTGTGTGTGTGTGTGTGTGTGTGTGTGTTAGTAAAAGGAGTGGGGTATCGATAGACATTTCATGCAAAACACTAGGCCACTGTCCAACTATTTATGTCTATTTTCTTCTATCTGTCGATCTCTTTCTTGTCGCCTGACCAATTACGGATTGTACCACCAGATACATTATTCATATCTTCAGATCTCAATAACCCTCTATACTACAGAGGGGGATCTGAATAACATATCTGATGGTGCATCTGCCTTTAAGTTTTATTTAAAAAACCAACCATTCCTCTGTCTGCTGAATAATACAGCTCTAGTTTGTGTCCCCAGTGTTTCCTGGGACGTTGTCCAGTGATGTTTTACTGGGATTACAGCGACTCTACAGGTTGCATTAAGGCACCGTGCCCTTTTAATTTAGTCTTTCCTCCCTGGATAATCACATTTCATATTTTTTCCCTCTATCCATCCTTTTCTTTTAAAATAAAAATGTATGTGAGGCAGGCGGGGCCCTTTGTCTCGTCCTACCCTGATTGGATTAAGTTTGGAAGGGGGCTGGGACTAAACACGATTTAGTTACAATGGCATTAAAATGGATCCTCTAGTGATGAGGCTGGCAGATCGATGGGCTTCAGAACCCATACGGTCCCCAAGAGGAGAGGGGGGAGGAGAGGAGGCTGGAAGGGGAGGAGGTGAGGAGGGGAGAGAGAGAGAGAGGAGAGGAGAGGGGGGAGGAGAGGAGGCTGGAAGGGGAGGAGGTGAGGAGGGGAGAGAGAGAGAAAGAGAGGAGAGGGGGGAGGAGAGGAGGCTAGAAGGGGAGGAGGTGAGGAGGGGAGAGAGAGGAGAGGGGGGAGGAGAGGGGCTTGAAGGGGAGGAGGTGAGGAGGAGAGAGAGAGAGAGAGAGAGAGGGAGAGGAGAGGGGGGAGAAGAGGAGGAGAGAGAGAGAGAGGAAGGGGGAGGCTGGGAGGGGAGCAGGAGAGGAGAGGAGGAGAGAGAGGGGGAGGAGGGGGAGGGTAGCACGAGAGGAGGAAAGGAAGATGGTTGACTTGCGGTCGAGCCTACTGGGAAGTCGGCTTGCCTGTAGTGGGAACCCAGACACCAACACGAACGGGGATACAGTAGACACCGGATTATCAATAGAAACATGGATACCAGTAGAAACCTGTCCAACCCTGGGCGTAGGTAAGGGACAACCTCCTATATCATGGGTCTCCATGTCCTACAGGGGGGAGACATGGTGGACTGAACTTCATTGAACAAACGCCATAACTTTTTATGAAAATTATATTAAATAAGTGATTGATCAGCTTGATGTGTGGTGGGAAGCTCAGGAGGTTGTGGTTGGCACTTGGCAATACACCTGTCTCCATACACAACCCCTGTGTGGGCGGGACCAACTCTGGGAGAGATGTCATTGGATGAACTTCAGGTGGATGTGGTCTGAAGGGGAATTTATTGTGTTGTTATTGGTTCATGGTTCTGTGCTGTGACCCAGTTAGTTACACTCACACACACACACACACACACACACACACACACACACACACACACACACACACACACACACACACACACACACACACACACACACGCACACGTACACACACACACGCTCTCTGCTGTGGTCAGTTGCAAAAGGAGCTTTTGTGTCCTCTGGTCTTTCACCAAAAGACACCTGAAGAAAGAGAGAGAGGCACACACACACGTACACTTATTTATATATATTCCCCTTCCATCCCTCCGCCTCTCTTACTTGTGTAAATGTGAACTTTTTAGGGATTCTGCTGGTAGAGTCCATCTGTAATTCTGTTATCTACTGGGCCAGTCCAGCCTGAGGGATGGATGCCATCTGTAATCCATTTATCAGCCTTCGCCTTCAGGCCTTCTCCCACATGACAGCTGGCCCTTAGCAATCCCATTATTCACCTGGAGCTGCACTGGGCTGGAACATACACTCACTAGCTACATGCTGCACACCCTGTTGTAGGCCTGGGTTCATCAAACTGGATATAGCCTAGCTACATGCATACATCCCCCTGCTGAAATGCTAGTTAACCACCAACACTGTGGCTAAATGCTTCACGCTCAATATTACGAATTACACCAAGAATGACTGAAGGAAAGGAAGACACAGAAGGTAAAGAGAGGGAATTAGACGGGGAGAGGTAGTCCGGCACACACATGCACGTGATGTTTTCAATGGTTCTTTATCCAAGGTGTGTAAGGACCCCTTGTCCCCTACTGTGACACACACACACACACACACACACACACACACACACACACACACACACACACACACACACACACACACACACACACACACACACACACACACACACACACTTTTACAGAGGAACCGCTTCCAACTGTGCATCATGTGTAGTTCACTAATGCAGTTTTTTGTCCTGCTCTCATACACGCACGCACACACAAAGGGGCGTTTCGGGGTTCCCCTGTTGGACAATAGACAAGCACTCCCATCACTTAAGACACACACACACACACACACACACACACACACACACACACACACACACACACACACACACACACACACGGTCAGGGTCAGGGTCATGTTCATGGACCTTTTGAAGCGGTCAGCTATTTGCAAGTAGGCTGTGTGTGTGTGTGTGTGTGTGTGTGTGTGTGTGTGTGTGTGTGTGTGTGTGTGTGTGTGTGTGTGTGTGTGTGTGTGTGTGTGTGTGTGTGTGTACTGTGACTAATGGCTTTCACCTGCACAAAATGAAGTGTGCCTATTCACGCGTGCGCCTATACGATTTTGGTGACTGTGACATTGTGTGTGGGTGCCTGTGTGTGTCTGTGTGCGCGTGTGTGTGTTTGGGCTGGCGGTGTAACTAATGGTTAATGCTGGTACAATAGGCGCGTGTGTATTCTCTCCAGGCTGTTGAGGAGAGTAGAGTGAGGCAGCCTGCTGTTCTGCAGCCTTGAAAACCAGTGAAGAAAGGAGAGGCGGGCCGTCCCTCGCCCTCCTTAGGCGCACGGCTTACCCCCCCCCCCCCCCCCCCAGCGCCCATAAACCAACCCTGGAAACACACGGCTCCAAATAAACCTGTCCCCCCCTCGACAGGACGCACGACGCACGCAGTACAAGGACGGGGACTGGCTGTTTTCACAGTGGTGTCGCCCATCAGTCTGTCATGGATTAAATGAAAGCAGTGACAAAAATGATCCACACTTTATTGTTTGTTAACTGAACAAGCTTTGTGTAAGTCATGTTTGAACCCAGAGACGTCTCTCGTCTGTCCCTCACAGAAGGATGTTATGTTGGTTAGCATCATCGCTGCCCCACAAACATCTGTTCTGTAGCGATGCCATATGCCTCTCCTTTCCAACCTGAATCCGCCCCCTCATTACTTTACACTGTTAACAACTGGCCTTCTCCAGACATCACTACCCCCTTTCTCATTTTCTAATGAACTGCTAATTGACTGCATCTCCCCCCTGAATGCCTCAATGTTTGAGCCGACCATGTGAACATTTTCTGATCAGCCGTTGTTTCCCTGAACACGCTTGGTAAACGCTCATGATTCCTGCCCCACTAAACCAAAGCCTTGTGTGCATGTTGCAGGCTGTCTGTCCAACCTGCCACCCAACGCCAAGAAGATCTCCAACTCCTACGAGGAGCGGCGGAAGCAAGCCACCGCCATCGTGTTGCTAGGGGTGATAGGGGCAGAGTTTGGCGCAGAGATTGAGCCACCGAAGGGCGCTGGTAGGGCGAGGATGGGAGGACAAGCACCCGAGGGCTTTGGACCGGCCAGCGGAGGCTCCTCCAACTACTCTCTGGCCAGACACACCTGTAAGTACCAGAACACCTGCTGATACACCTGTAACACACCTGTAAGTACCAGAACACCTGCTAATACACCTGGAACACACACCTGTAAGTACCAGAACACCTGCTGATACACCTGTAACACACACCTGGAAGTACCAGAACACCTGCTAATACACCTGGAACACACCTGGAAGTACCAGAACACCTGCTAATACACCTGTAACATGCACCTGGAAGTACCAGAACACCGGCTGATACACCTGTAACACACCTGGAAGTACCAGAACACCTGCTAATACACCTGGAACAAACACCTGGAAGTACCAGAACACCTGCAACCACACCTGTAATTACTGCTAAACACACCTTGTGGCTAGAGTTACTACGGAAACTAAAATACATATTCATATTTTATCAATACAAGCAACAGAGTATAGATTCTGTGATATCGTATAGATCTTCTGGTGTGATCGGTTTAAACACACGTTTGACCCTCACTAAGCCCTGTGTGGTCACAGCACGGGTCCAGAGGCAGCAGCCAAACTACTCAACTCTCTAACACTAGAAACTTTTGTCATGGATTACAGCTTTTGCCAGGGATTACCATTGATTTCTACCTGAGAGACAGGCACACACACACACCTACACACACACGTACATGCACACACACACACGGTGAGATCAAAGGGCATCAGACCTGCACTAAGCAAAGCCTGTCTTCCGGCCCACCACCCCTCTGTCCTGATTGGCCGGGTCTGGGGGAATCCGCCCGGCGACAAGGCCTGTGGATACAGCGACGGCTGTGGAGCGTGATTGGCTCCTATCTCTGTTTTCAGGTGCACAGTATCTGCACTGTCATTAGTAACTTTTTGTTTGCGTAAGACTTTAAATAATTACATATTAGCCAATACCTTATGTAAAACTATGAAACCATATCAAATTTGTGTTAACATTACGAGACGGTTTACGGTCTTCTGATGAGGACCAGTAGCATCACTGGGTTAGTGTCACTGGGTTAGCGTCACAGAGTTAGCGTCACTGGGTTGGCGTCACGGGGTTGGCGTCACTGGGTTGGCGTCACTGGGTTGGCGTCACTGGGTTGGCGTCACGGGGTTGGCGTCACTGGGTTGGCGTCACTGGGTTAGCGTCACAGAGTTAGCGTCACTGGGTTAGCGTCACTGGGTTAGCGTCACTGGGTTAGCGTCACTGGGTTAGCGTCACGGAGTTAGCGTCACTGTGTTAGCGTCACTGGGTTAGCGTCACTGGGTTAGCGTCACGGGGTTAGCGTCACTGGGTTAGCGTCACAGAGTTAGCGTCACTGGGTTAGCGTCACGGGGTTAGCGTCACTGGGTTAGCGTCACTGGGTTAGCGTCACAGAGTTGGCATCACTGGGTTGGCGTCACTGGGTTAGCATCACTGGGTTAGCATCACTAGGTTGGCATCAATGGGTCAGCCTGCTGCCTCATCTTAAAACAAAGGAATAGGAAATGTAACATCATTATTAATGAATCTAGATTTTGTTTTACACACACACACACACACACACACACCCTCCATATTGCGGTGAGGACGATCCGTCATCGTGCGTGCCTTGCGTTGTTAACCAGAGGCTAACAGAGTCGTGTGGCGGGCCCTGCGGTGTGAGAGACACAGCATTATGTGTTCTGGAGTCAGAGGCGTTAACACAACCACGTCGTCCGCTCCTAGTGGGACGCACAACACACGCGTCACCGTGTAACACAACCACGTCCGCTCCTAGTGGGACGCACAACACGCGCGTCACCATGTAACACAACCACGTCCGCACCTAGTGGGACGCACATCACACCATGTAGCACAACCACGTCAGCTCTTAGTAGCACTGACAATGGCGGGAAAAATAGTTGAAGTGCTTCTTCTAGCCGTGCACGTTCACACACACTCTTGGGGGTTTTCTGTTTCTCAATTTATTTCTCTCGCTCTCTCCTGTTATGATATTGAGAGATGGATAGCTGTTGCGTGTGTGCTTGCACAAGTGTGTGAGCATGTGTGTGTGATAAATGAGAGCTGTCAGTACCATGAGAGAGAGAGAGAGAGAGAGAGAGAGAGAGAGAGAGAGAGAGAGAGAGAGAGAGAGAGAGAGAGAGAGAGAGAGAGAGAGAGAGAGAGAGAGAGAGAGAGAGAGAGAGAGAGAGAGAATATAATTGTTTTCATGGGAGATTGGGGAGGGGGGCGTTTGCTGAAGGAAAGAGGGAGCGATCGACTGATGACGAACTGGAAGGTGGAGAAGTACTGGCTTCAGTGATGGGGAGGGATGGATGGAGGGATGGAAATAGAGTAGCTTGGCATTCAACTTAATGCACACAATGTACTCACAATGCACACAACTTACACAAAGCAAGCACACATTTCAAATGCACAGAAAACACTAGGTCGCACTTTTCACACTATACACGCACAAAAACAACACAAACACATCATACTTTACTTGGGTTTACTTGGGTTGGTTTTGAGCTGGAGGGCTCAGGCCAAGATGTCTCGCATCTCCACCGCCAGTGTTGTAGCAACGTTACAGACACGTGCTACCGGCCCACTCCAACATTGAGTTCCTGTTCTGTCCAGTGTACCCAGGTGTTGGTGGAGTGTCAGGGAAAGTGTGAAGGAACGCATCAAGTGCTGACTTGAAAGTAGCCAGAGATGTTTGCACTTTGATGCTAGGAGGGACCACGTTATACAGTGCTGAGGCGCTCGAGGCGAATGAGTGGAACCTCAAGGTGTTAATGCTGCTGTCTTTCGATGATCCTAGTGGCCGACGGCAGGAAGTGCCGTGTCGTGAGGTCTCGCGAAAGTCGAGGTTCACAGCATTCGGGATGATGTTGTTGTAGATCTTCCAAACTAGGATGATGGTTTATCTCTCACGCCGCCGTTGGAGGGAGTACATGGATAGGCGATGGAGTCGATCCCAGTAGTTTGACGATCCAAGTCCCTGAATCTTCGCAGTAAAGGATCTTTGGACTGCTTCAAGTTGGGTAATATCGCACTGCAGGTGAGGAGACCACAGTGGACAGCAGTATTCCAGGTGGGACCGCACATAGGATTTGTAGAGTAGCATCATGGTGGCTACATCCCTGGAGGTGAAAGTGCGTAGCACCCAGCTAGCCATGTTCTTTGCCTTGGAGGATTTCATAGCTATGTGTGTTCTCCAGTTGAGGTTGACATCAACATAGACGCCCAGGTCTTTCACATGGTCGGAACCATGGAGGACTTGTCCAGATGGTAAGGTGTAGGGCTGCTTCCAGTCAGGCAGTTTGCCGTGCTGCAGAAGCTGGAACTTTTCCTCGTTAGGTTCCATGTTGTTGGCCTCTGCCCAGTTGACCACAGAGAGGAGATCTTCTTCGAGAAGGATGCGATCAACATGCGAGGATATGTCTTTGTGGAGCTTAGAATCATCTGCAAACACTTTGATTTTGCTGTGTTTGACAACAGAGAAGATGTCATCGATATAGATGAGGAAAAGAAGGGGGCCTAGGACGGTACCCTGAGGGACCCCACTGATGACTTCTATGGTTGAGGACCTGACTCCATCTACAATGACGTGCTGCTTCCGGCCCGCCAAGAAGCTAGCAATCCAGTCGTAGAGCTTGCCTTTGATGCCGAAAGATCGCAGCTTCTTTAAAATAATTTTGTGATCTACCTTATCAAAGGCTTTACTGAAGTCAAGGTAAATCACATCCGCATTTCTGTCGAGGTCGCACATGATGTCCTCGATGTGATGAAGGAGCTGGGTGAGGCAGTTTTTTCCGGACTGAAACCCGTGGTGGTTAGGGTTGAACATGTTGTTCAGTTTAAAGAAGCTAACCATCTCTTTGCGAATCATGCGTTCGCAGAGTTTGATGAGATGCGAGGTCAGGGAGACCGGTCTGTAGTTGGCCGCCACGGCCTTACTGCCCTTCTTGAAGATGGGGATGATACTTTGGGAGCGGAACATATCGGCGATGTTTGGAGTATCAAATGACAGCTGCCAGAGTTTCGCTATGGATGGAGCTAGAGCGTCTTTACATTCTCTCAAGACGAGAGCAGGGAACTGGTCTGGGCCAGGAGCGGAGAACTTCCCTGTTTCCCTAATGGCTGTAAGGACGTCGTCAATTGTGAATAGTATGCTGGAGAGTTCTTCTGCAGGTGCTTCTCCGAGTTGCACGCTTTCAGCGTCGACATTATCCGGATTGCTGAAGGCCTTCTGGTACTGTTTCTGGAGGATGTTGCCCATAACAGTGGGGTCAGACTGCAGGTTGTTTTCCTCGTCTGCAAGAGGACCGACTGGCGACTTGAATAGCTGTAGGTCATCATACATAATGACCTACAACCTCCTCCTCAGCTTCCTCCTTTCCTTCCTTCATCCTTTCTTTCTTCTTTCCGTCCGTCCGTCCGTATGTTCTTTCTTCCCTCCTTCCTTCCTCTCTTCCTTCCTTCCTTTCTTCCTTCCTTCCTTCCTTCCTTCCTTCCTGTCTTCCCCCCTTCCTTCCTTCCTTCCTCCCTTCCTCTCGTCCTTCCTTCCTGTCTTCCCCCCTTCCTTCCTTCCCTCCTTCCTGTCTTCCCCCCTTCCTTCCTTCCTTCCTTCCTTCCTTCCTTCCTTCCTTCCTTCCCTCCTTCCTTCCCTCCTTTCTTCCTCTCTTCCTTCCTTCCTGTCTTCCCTCCTTCCTTCCTTCCTCCCGGTCTCAGCTGCCCCAGCGTCTCTCTGGGTGTGAGTGTGTTGAGTGTTCAGTGCCTTAACTACAGAGTCATTAGGGGCGACTGATGCTTAGTCAATAGTAATGTGTTCATTAGGAACCGGCCTTTAAACAAACATGTCAGCACTGAGATATAGAGCTTCCTGCTGGGGGAACGGCTAGACCCAGCCAATCACGGGCCAGTCTGGGAAAAACAGCAAGAGAAGAGACTGTCGATCTTCAGCTGGCTATACTTCCATCGTTCTCAGCGTGGCTAGTGCAGTGTTTGATGCTTGGAACGTCGACAATGGAACCGTTATGGTCGCTGGGGGTGATGAGACTCGAACCCTCTGACGCCCCTAACCTTTAGCGAGTGTGGTCAGATAGGAATTTGTATTGATCCGCCTCTCTCTCCATCTTCTCTCTCTCTCTCTCTCTCTCTCGCTCTCTCTCGGCTCTCTCTCGCTCTCTCATCTCCAATAGAGATATATAATTTTATATATATATATATTATAGTCTGAGACGTGGCTCTGTTGTAGTATAATATCCTCTGGGGTCAGGGGTCAACCTGTTAGATTGTGTCACATTAAACACACCAAACAAACAAGAGAGCCTAGCGAGTGTGAACATGTACCAGGAATTTTATGAGCGATGAGAAAGCCCTCCGGCATTCATCAACCTGACAGCCTCACACACGCACGCACGCAAGCGCACACGCACGTATCCAATGTGTGTTCAATAAGGGATATTGGCAAAACCATGGGAAACTAAATGATCCTGACTTATGCTATTTAGAAACATGGCTAACCAAACACGCACACACACCTCACCATCTCAGCCTTATTAATCCATCTATCTATATCCAACCATCTAGTCACAATAACAATATAGTAATGGGACATGGATGTGGTGTGATGGGTAGCAGCTGTAGCCTGAGTCCCTCCCAGTCTGGCGTTATCATCGTCTGCTAAACCTTTGTTTAGGTGCTCAGCGCATTGGTCAGTGTTGACCTTTCTTCTTCCTGTAGGGAGATCGCTAATGGCCCGATGGTCTATAATGTTGTTTCTGTCCCAGACTCCCAATCCCAGCTAGTTCTCCTATTCATAGTTCATCTGTGGTCATGTAGTCCTCCTTTAGGTCCTCCGCGAGGTCCCGCCCGCTCCAGACACACCGCGCTAATCTCATCAGCAGAGTCTGCCGGCATTTTATCATCAGCCCGCCTTAAATGGCAAAACATCATCTCTTATTGGTTTACACACACACACACACACACACACACACACACACACACACACACACACACACACACACTGCCTAAAGACGGGACTACGAAGGGAGAGAGATATGGCTATAGCAGGAATGCTAACTGTGTTAGCATCATGGGGTCAGACCGTTGTAATGTACAGGCTGTGACAGATAGAGCGCTAACCACGTTAGCATTGTCATGCTAGGTTGTTGTAGGCGATCAAGACTGAGAGATGGACATCAGTGCTAATGTCATTAGCTGCTGCATTAGGCCCGTCGCTAAAGAGCCAGACAATGAGAGTTGTTGATAAAAGATGTTCTTATCATAGCGTTATGGCAGGCTTATCCTAGATTAGTATGTTACATGGTTAGCGTTGGGGACTGAAACGGTCTATGACAAATGCATCACTCTCCCCAGCTCTCTCTGCCCCTCTCTCTTACTGTATTTCTCTCTCTCTCTCTCTCTCTCTTAACTATTTTCAATTCACCATTTGAAGGGAGATTCTACGTGTGTAAAACCCTTGTGTTTAATAGAAAACATCCCATAATCGTCTTTGGTATCCAAGTGACTCGTCCCTAGAAGTAGAATATTAATCATGGATGGTCAGATGTTGAGACCATCGTTTTCCACATCAGCCAGTGGAACATAAATATCAGAAGAGCAATTATAGATATTGTTTATATTGAATTCATAGAGTTATCCCAGCTAAGATAGTCCATGAGAATAATGATAATACCAGTAAAAGATCATGTTTCTACTGTGATTCTATTGTCTACCAGGTCAGATAGTCCAGTACAATACCAGTAATGGATAATGTTCTACTGTGGTTCTGTAGTCCAGTACAACACCAGTAATAGATAATGTTCTACTGTGGTTCTATAGTCCAGTACAATACCAGTAATAGATAATGTTCTACTGTGGTTCTATAGTCTAGTACAATACCAGTAATAGATAATGTTCTACTGTGGTTCTATAGTCCAGTACAACACCAGTAATAGATAATGTTCTACTGTGGTTCTATAGTCCAGTCCAATACCAGTAATAGATAATGTTCTACTGTGGTTCTATAGACCAGTACAACACCAGTAATAGATAATGTTCTACTGTGGTTCTATAGTCTAGTACAACACCAGTAATAGATAATGTTCTACTGTGGTTCTATAGTCCAGTCCAATACCAGTAATAGATAATGTTCTACTGTGGTTCTATAGTCCAGTACAACACCAGTAATAGATAATGTTCTACTGTGGTTCTATAGTCCAGTACAACACCAGTAATAGATAATGTTCCACTGTGGTTCTCCTGTCCACCAGGTAAGGCGCTGACCTTCCTGCTGCTCCAGCCCCCCAGCCCCAAGCTGCCTCCCCACAGCACCATCCGCCGCACAGCCATCGATCTGATTGGCCGTGGCTTCACCGTGTGGGAGCCATATATGGACGTGTCGGCGGTGCTCATGGGCCTGCTGGAGCTCTGCGCCGATGCTGAGAAACAACTGGCCAAGTAGGAAACAGTACACACGCGCATGGTTACACTGACGCTGATGTGAAGCCCTTCTCTGATCTGATTGGACGGTGTCACAGTGATGTCACGATGTGTGGCTCGCACCTACAGGAACAGACGCTGTGGCCTGCTACAACAAAGGACTTAGGTTCAGCTTATAAAAGGGTTTGATAGTCACTAGTCATGATCACTGGGTTTGTAGTAGTGGTGTTATGGTGTGTGTGTGTGTCTGTGTGTGTTTGTGTGTGCATGGGATGCGCGTGTTCAGCTCTTCACCGATTGAACATCATCTAAACCCTGATGTCCACACACACACACTCACACACACACACACACACACACACACAATAATACTATATGTTGTTGCGTCTCACCATGTGAATGAACTAATAGATTTTCTAGCCTTGACTCCCACCAAAATCAATACTCCAATCCTGTGTGTCTGTGTGCGGTTGTGGGAGTGTCTGCGTGTGTGTGTGATGTTGTGAATGCAGTCGTGCTGCCCGTTTCAGCCACAGTGTGCTGCATGGAAGCTAACAGACAGACAGAGAGAGAGGTTGGCTGTTTGTCAGCACATCTGTGTCTTTCTGTGTAGTTAGTTAGTTGAGTGCTGCATGCAGCGCTCAACTAACTAACTACATTGTTCTTCTTAAGGGGGACATATATGAAAACAACCCTTTTCCTGGGATTTGGGGTGTTGTTTTTGGGTCTCTGGTGCTCCCAAACGCATATAAACTTTGAAAAAAGTCTGTACATGATTTTTTGAGTGAGATATTAATTTCTGTGAGTACCCCGCCTACAGTTACCAAACGAGCGAGTCGGTTTCGGCGCCCCCTCCTACGTAGGAAGGGGGCACAGTTGATTATTACCTCCCACTTTTCCACTCCCCTCCAATCAGAGCATCGCTAAGATTTTGTGGACCAGCGGACGAGCAGCTCAGGCGGGGGGGAACTCGGCGGCAGCCCTGCAGCTAAGCTCCGGGAGTACAATCCCTTTCCCTGCCGGCGGCACCGCCGGAGCTGCCGGACTGCCGCTGAAGCTTCGGCGGCAGTCCGGAGGAGGAGACATGGAGGAGAAAGGGATTGTACTCCAGGAGCTGAGCTGCAGTGTACTCTTGTACTTCAAATGTTTAAGACGTAACTAAATACATTTTCAACCCTTTACCTACGTTCAACCCATTTAACAAATCGACACACTTGTACCTTCAATAATATCCAAACGGAATTTCGATATCATTTACACTTTCTTCAGAATCACAGTTTTAGTTTCATACCGGCTTCGTTTTCAGTTGGTCTCATTGATTTACGTTGACACTGGAGCGTGAGGACGTACAGCAATGTTGCCAGATTTAGCGTTTTTTCCCGCTCTATTGGGCTACTTATAATCACGCACCGGCACGCTATTCTCTTAAAGACACACACACACACACACACACACACACACACACTATGTGGCTTTATTATCTCTCTTTTATCTCTCTCTTTTATCTCTCTCTTTCTCTCTCTCTCTCTCTCTCTCTCTCTCTCTCTCTCTCTCTCTCTCTCTCTCTCTCTCTCTCTCTCTCTCTCTCTCTCTCTCTCTCTCTCTCTCTCTCTCTCTCTCTCTCTCTCTCTCTCTCTCTCTCTCCAGCGTCACCATGGGTCTCCCTCTCAACCCTCCGGCGGACTCTGCTCGCTCGTCCCGCCACGCTCTCTCTCTCATCGCTACGGCTCGGCCACCTGCCTTCATCACCACCATCGCTAGAGAGGTAAGAACCAACGAGCCAATCAACTGTCTCTAACACATCACCTGTCTCTACCTCATCAACTGTCTCTAACACATCACCTGTCTCTACCCCATCACCTGTCTCTACCTCATCACCTGTCTCTACCCCATCACCTGTCTCTACATCATCACCTGTATCTATCCCCATCACCTGTCTCTACCTCATCAACTGTCTCTAACACAACACCTGTCTCTACCTCATCACCTGTCTCTACCCCATCACCTGTCTCTACCTCATCAACTGTCTCTAACACATCACCTGTCTCTACATCATCACCTGTCTACCTCCATCACCTGTCTATCTACATCACCTTTCTCGATCTACATAACCTGTCCCTATCCCCATCACCTGTCTATCTACATCACCTGTCTCTTTCTCCATCACCTGTCTATCCTCATCACCTGTCTCTATCTACATCACCTGTCTATCTACATCACCTGTCTACTTAGATCACCTGTCTATCTGCATCACCTGTCTACCTAGATCACCTGTCTATCTACGTCACCTGTCTCTTTCTCCATCACCTGTCTACCTACATCACCTGTCTATCTACATCACCTCTCCACCTACATCACCTGTCTATCTACATCACCTGTCTCTGTCTACATCACCTGTCTATCTATATCACCTGTCTATCTACATCACCTGTCTATCTACGTCACCTGTCTATCTACATCACCTGTCTATCTACATCACGTGTCTCTACCTCCATCACCTTCTCTATCTACATCACCTGTCCATCTACGTCACCTGTCTATCTACATCACGTGTCTCTACCTCCATCACCTGTCTCTCTCTACAACAGCTGTCTATCTACATCCCCTGTCTATCTCTATCACCGGTCTCTAGCTCAATCGACTTTCTACCTACAGCCCCTGCCTCACTCATACCAACACATTGCACATGAAGAACCCACAGTGGGACCCACAGTGTTTCTATGTGTTCTGATCTTGTGTATGTTGTGTATATAACTATGAGCCATCTTGGTACTGAACCCTAGAGGAGTGTGGGGGACCTGAAGGCAGAGTTCCCCTTGGGCTCCCCCACACTCCTCCAGCGTTCAGCAGCCAGATGGCTGTGAGGTGGTGACCGGCGCTGTGTGGCTCAGTCTAACCGCTGTGTGTCTCAGGTCCACAGGTTCAATGCTGCCCAGGCCAACTCCCAGTCCCAGCAGAACGTCCACACCAGCACCCTGGCCCGGGCCAAGACCGAGATCCTCAGGGTGATCGACATACTCATAGAGAAGATGCCTGGAGACGTAGTGGATCTACTGGTGGAGGTATAGAATATAGGTTATTCTATCTGATATATCATTCTGTATCGTATATTTATAGACTCATATCTGATATCATACCAAGTTCTGTCCTCTCCTCTCCTCTCTGCCCATCTCTCCTCCTGTTATCCTCTCCTCCCTCCTTCTCTTCTTCTCTATCCTCTCTTCCTCTCCTCGCTCCCCATCTCTCCTCCTTCTCTCCTCCTCCTCCTTCTCCTCCCCTCTCCCCCCCCCCCCCTCTCCTCTCTAGGTGATGGACATCATCATGTATTGCATTGAGGGTTCACTGGTCAAGAAGAAAGGACTGCAGGAATGCTTCCCTGCTATCTGCAAGTAAGACATCTCCCTCGCTCTCTGTCTTACGGCCGCTCTCTCCGTCTGTATCCTCTGGTCGTGTTCTATTCATAATGATGTTGTGTATGTATTCAAAGGAGTGTGTGTGTGTTCGTAGGTTCTACATGGTGGGCTACTGTGACCGAAGCCACCGCATCGCAGTGGGGGCACGCCAGGGCTCCGTGGCGCTGTACGACGTCAGGACCGGGAAGTGCCAGGTACCCTCCCCACACCTGAGGCCCCGGGGGCAGTGAGGGCCCTGGGATGATGAGGCAGAACTCCAGCCCCGCTGGTCGCCCTAGTAACCAGGAGTGTATAACCCAGGCTGGTGTGGAGGGGTGGGGTCAAGGGGAGCAGGCAGGTCTGTCTGGGGGTCACCCTGCTCAAGCAGTCTGAGGGCCATCCAGTCAGAGGGGGGCCGAGGGCCACACAGGGCGGAGCCGGGACCTCACTCCCACTGTTAGGACATGTACTGAGAGCTGTGACGGGCTGATGATCACCAGTCTATCACCAGGAGACACGGGCACGCACGCACACACACACACACACACACACAGACACAGACACAGACACAGACACACATACACACACACACACACAGAGACACAGACAGACAGACAGACAGACAGACAGACAGACAGACAGACACACAGACACACAGACACACAGACACACAGACACACAGACAGGGGGAGACAGTGATGGAGTGAAATAGAAAGTCGGATTAATTATATTCTGTGTTTTATAAATGTTGTTGTGAGGTTGTACGAACATAAACATTCTTAAATTATCCAGGAACGTCATTCTCACATCATCCAGACGGAGAGAGGATGTGTGTGTGTGTGTGTGTGTGTGTGTGTGTGTGTGTGTGTGTGTGTGTGTGTGTGTGTGTGTGTGTGTGTGTGTGTGTGTGTGTGTGTGTGTGTGTGTGTGTGTGTGTTAGGGGGGTCCTCTATTGCCCATCTTGTGTGAGGTGTTATTGCGTTACACACAGAGCAAGGTGCAGAAACATCTGTCAGGACCAGCGTCTGATGGAATTACCCCCACTGTGTGTGTGTGTTTGTGTTGGTGGGTGTGTAGGTGGGTAGGTGTGTTTCTACCCATACCAGCACATAACAGCCTTGATAAATATGATGCCTAACTCTGTGTGTGTGTGTGTCTCCTCTTTCTAGAACATCCATGCTCATAAGGGTCCAATCACTGCGGTGTCATTCGCTCCTGATGGCCGTTACCTAGCAACCTACTCCAACCTAGAAAGCCATATCTCCTTCTGGCAGGTAACCAACGCACACAAACGCAATGTAGACGCACACACACACACACACACGCACACGCACACGCACGCGCGCGCGCGCACACACGCACGCATACAAACGAGTAATGTAGACACATACACACACATAATGTAGACAAACACACACCACACACACACATAATGTAGACAAACAAACACACACACACACACACGCACACAATGTATAAAAACACGCACACACACAATTCAGACACACACACACACACACACAGAGTAATGGTAAATGCACTTCATTTATATAACGCTTGTTTATCCAGTTATTGATGCAATCATTTCCTAACATTAACCATTCCTACACACACACACACAGTCACACACACACAGAGCTGTAAACCCTGCACGGTAACAGGCAGCTTGTGGGGCGGGGAGGGTGAGGTGCCTTCCTCAGGGACACCTGTGGTGTGGATCTGTAACTACGTGAACTACGTTCACACCAAAAGCTGTAAACGATGCAAAATCGCCGAATAGCTCAAAACGCGGCGCGGACAAAAATGTGTACAGCTCATATCGCTCTTGTGCGTATGTTTACTTGGACCCACGCCGGCGAGAGATATCTACATTCCGATTGGCTGGCGGTCATTTACAGCCGAAACGCTACTAGCTCATTTGCAAAGAGTTGAGCTGTTTTCAACTCTTATTTGGAGCTTTACAGTTTTAAAGCTATCGCTCCTTTTGCTTTATCGCGCATGGCTAATAGAAAGTGAATGGGCGTTTATCGCTCGAAACGCTTTATAGCTGTTGGTGTGAGCGTACAGTAACTCCTCCCGCTGAGGAGGGGAGCCTACAGTACGACGTCACAACACTCCACCAATCACAGGCTGATGTGTCAATAATAATGCTAGTCAACCACTCTGGCAGGAGACTAGATTTAATAAGGGTCTACCTACTGGTAAACTGATTAATGGTAAACACACACACACACACACACACACACACACACACACATAGACACACACTCACACTTTCTCAATCAGTTTATCTCCGTCTATCTCTGTTTCATCCATCACTCACACAGACCGAAAAGAAACACACACACTCACATAGATACACGCACACACACACACCCACACACAGACACACACAGACACAGACTCACTAATGGTATTTACTGTAAGTATAAACCACCGCCGGCTGGACGGCTGCAGTGGTAACGAGCTGGCAGACACTGAGTCTGTCACACACGCACGTACACACACGCACGCACACACGCAGTCAGTCAGTGTCTATCCTCTCTACTCACACACACACACACACACACACTGTGTGGTCCACACACTGATCCATAGGCTGTATCAGTAGTATAGTAATATAAGCAATTTATAAAATAACAAAATTAGAATAAGTCATTTTCCAATGTAGTATTCCGAACTTCTAAATCAGCACTTATAATAAAGGTTTTAGTCCAGTATTAATAAAGGTTTTATCTCAGTATAATATTTAATCTCAAAATGAACATCAATCCACATTATTACCCAGTATAATCCCTGATCTCCAAATGAACACCAGTACACCCAGTCTAACCAGTACCCCCCCTGCTCCAGATGAACACCAGTACACCCAGTCTAACCAGTACCCCCCCTGCTCCAGATGAACACCAGTCTGCTGGGCAGCATCGGCATGCTGAACTCGGCCCCCCAGCTGCGCTGCATCAAGACCTACCAGGTGCCCCCGGTGCAGCCCGCCTCGCCCGGCTCCCAGAACCACCTCAAGCTGGCCCGCCTCATCTGGACCTCCAACCGCAACGTCATCCTCATGGCCCACGACGGCAAGGAGCACCGCTTCATGGTCTGATTGCCCCCTGCTCGCGCCACTTCCTGCCCGCGCAACTTCCTGCCCTCCACACTTCCTGCTCGGGCCGCTCCCCGTCTGGCCCCGAGCTGGGGGGGTTTCTGGGAGGTCTATTGAGGGTCTAACGTACTAGGGGGCCGTGAGGGGTCTTTGGTCTGAAGCGTTTAGTGTTAAAGTGAATCTGAAGATATAATGTCTGTACATACTAGAATACTACGCTTTAGTGGTAAGATAAAGATTAAGATAAAATGTACGTATTATTTAGTAGAAACACCAGATAGTTGTGAACTATACAAACCTTTCAACTCTCAAAGCGTTTAGTCAGAAAATGTAAACCTTTGAAGGGGTATGTTTGGCGATACAACATTTTGTTTACTTTATTATCACCAATATTAGATCATTTTGGAAAATATTTGCTCCAAGGCCGTCTGGATTTGAACCACCACCCCGCTACACTGAGTTGGTTAGGTTCATGACCGCTGGCCAATGAAGGGTTCTTTTACTGCTTGAATCTGATAGTTTGTTCTTCGTGCTTCTGGATTGGCTGTAGATAATGTTTTTTGTTGCTCGGTTACCGTGGCGGTGGACCCAAACACACCTGTTTACATTGTTGTTGTTGTTGTTGTGTTTGTTTCATGCATTCCTATTTAAGGGTGGTTGGTTTCACCGCCCTGGCCTCAGCCCCCGGAGGAGGAGCCAGGAGGTCATGTGATCTGAACCCACCAATAGGGCGCGGCCCCACCGGGGCCCAGCCCTTGTGGGGCGCTTTGTGATGTGTGTTGTCGTTGTGTATTGCTGTTGTGGTTGATGGTATCAACGTTCCCCTTTCGAAGGGTTTCCCCCAGTGTTTGTGCAACAGTGTGTGTGCGTGTGAGTGTGTGTTTTCAAATCCCAAAAGTTAATGCGCCCTATTCCCAAGTCTCTTGTATATTACACATTTCCCTCATATAAAACGTATAATCAGATGTATGTGTCTGTGTGTGTGTGTTTTTATATACACCCAGAATGGTAGGCTCGCGTGTGGTGTAATCATCACCACACCGTGTGATGCCTTGACGGTAGATTCAGGTGCTGGTCCGTCGCTATGGGAACCAGGCGGGGTACATACCTTAGCCTGCTAATGAAGATGGCTATCAATCGGCCTCTTCTTCTATTCTCTTCACTCTTTTCTCATTCCGACCTTCAGTTCTCCTCCTGCCTCTTGTCCTTTGCTGCCTGCCTGCTCCCATCTCTCCTGCTCCTCCTCCCAAATCCCTCCTCTGTCTCCTCCTCACTCTCTCTATCTCCTCCCCTATCTCCTCCTTCATGTCTCCCCCTTCCTGTCTCCTCCATCCTGTCTCCTCTCCTCTGAGCCACTCACACGCTACACACCTATAAACTGAAGCGTGTCGAAGCTTTTCACACCTCCATTTTATTTACCAGGTTGTCAGCTGGGATTTAGAATTGTGCAGACACAGACACAGACACACGCACACACATACACACACACACACACACACACACACACACACAAACCGGTCTGAATGGATGAGAGTGGAGATCATAACATCTTGTTTACCTTCTCAACTAAAGAGAGGGAGGTGAAAGGATCAGAGATTGGGCATACAGACAGACAGGAAGATGTGTGTGTGCTTATGTGTTTATCCACAGAATGATTTGTTGCATGTAAATATGACCCTGTGACAAAAAAAAGATATATACTTTAAAGAATATATAGATATATACTATATACATCATGTGCTGTGATTAATTCTCTTGTGTTGAAACTTGTTGACTGTCAATAAAGATATGTGAAAACAAACATGATTCATGTCCTTTCCTTCTGCTGTGGCTTGTTCTATGAATATTTACATATATTAAGCATAGTGTGTGTACAGTCCTTATCGACGCTGTATGATATGAGCTGTGGTGAGGCTAGAGGCAGTCTTTGTCCTCCTAATGACCACCCCCTCCCCCTCTGTCTCCCAGACCACAGCATTTATTTTCATTAGTTCTTCATGCAATTGTTGTGTTGCCTCTTTATTAAAGCTGTCTCTCCCACTTCACCTCTCCCTCGTTCTCTCTGTCCTTCCTTCTGTTATTACCTCCCTTTGACTTCTGCCTGATCCCCTCCCCCCCTCCGTCTCTCTCCCCCCTCCGTCTCTCTCCTGCCCTCCCCCCTCCATCTCTCTCCCCCCCTCCGTCTCTCTCCTCCCCTCCCCCCTCTGTCTCTCTCCCCTCCCCCCTCACCCCTCCGTCTCTCTTCCCCGCCCCTCTTGGTTGCTGTGTTCCTCCTCTCCCCCCTCTCCTCCCCTCCTGGTCGCTGTCCCCCCCCCCCCTGTGTGTGTCTTTAATACACTGGTTTTTGCTGGTCAACATATTGACCGCATTGATCCAGATGTGGAATGTGGAGAGACCCCCTGCCTGTGTTCCAATGTCTGCCTTGACGTTAAACATCTGCTACACCCCCACCACCACCTCCCTACACCTCCACCTCCCTACACCCCCACCCTCACCTCCACCTCCCTAACCCCACCCAGCACCCGTCCAGTGTTACCTCTGGGAACAGAAACACTGTCCACACCGACCTCCTCTCAGTATATCTCTGTTCTTGGATTTCGATTTGTACGTTTGGATCTGCCGACGTTGTAATGTACGGGTCTTTTCCCCCCCAGGGGTGGTGGGGGTCTTTGGGTCTTGGTGGGGGTCTTCTGGTCTTGGTGGGGGTCTTTGCGTCTTGGTGGGGGTCTTTGGGTCTAGGTGGGGTGTCTGGGTCTGGGTGGGGGTCATTAGGGGATGCAGGGGGCTCTCTGTTCGATTCCAAAGTCTCTCCAAGCCGATGATGAAAGGAGTTAAGAGAAGCAGATCCTAGGGTGGATTCGCTGCATAAGTGATGAGCGATCAATACGTAACGTTAGGGAGAGGAGTTCCTCAAAACACTGAAAAAGAACCGCAGAACCCGGGCTGCTGGGTCGCTCGCTCTTTTAATTAATCATTCATAATTCAAACATTTACATTCTGGATTGATTGAACCCGACCAGCCCCTAATGAGGCTGGGGTACGTGCGGTTTGTTGATTGGATCCAATAAGTACGAAACTCTGCAACAAAACTCACACTTTGGTGTCAGAGAGTCAACAAAACGACAGCATGGAGTATTTATGTGTGTTTACCTTCTGTGGTTCTCTCTTAACCCGTCAAAACACCAACACGTTGAGTGCGAGCCCCAGATCAGCGCGTTTACAGCCGTTAGTAACCTTAAGCCTCGCTAAGCCCCGACGCTGGTACACGCTGGATCATTAAGGAGATGGCCGCCGTTCCTCCTGACAGCCCTTTAATACCGCCGGCCGGGATTATCAGAGCGCGGGGTCCCAGGAGGGGCCGACTTAGCGCGAACCTCTCCTCTCCCCCTCGGCTCCCACAGAGTTATCCGTAGTTAACAAACTCATTATTATCCACACGCGGTCTGAACCTCTGCCTTCTGGTTCCACCGGGCGTTGGGAGGTGGAGGTGAGACGCAGGCGTTCTGTAGCAGGCTGCTACAGATCGCCTGCCTCTGGCGTCCCCACTTTCAGGGGCCCTTCCAAAGTGGCAATTTAATCCCAAGGGAAGTTGTTGAAAAGTATGAGAGCGTGCTACAAGTATGAAGAGGCGCTCGTCCCCGACTGCAGAGGGCCTGGGACGAGGGGGCGGAGGTTTGGCTCAGTCGGTCTCGGTTCAGTAGAACACGAGTCAATATGGAGACGCTGTCGTCACAGTGACTCGTGGTGACCTGAGGTCCGTGTTTAGGAGCAGGCAGGGGCATCGAGGGGCATCGGGACGGAACCCAGAACCACAAACACCCGCGCCACTCTGCGTTCCTGCCCCGTGATGTTATGGTCTAAGGCTTAATTTATTCATTATATTCATTCAAGTCTATTATCTGTTGACATCAGAGTCCAACAGGATGTTAATTATAGAGTATATTAGTTATTGATATTATTCAGATTTCCAAGGCCGTGATGAACATTACAGAATGTACTACAATGTTCAAAAATTCATTCATTACCGTCAAACTGAAAATACAATTGAGTCATTTAGCAGACGTTTTCATCCAGAGGGCTCCTGTCGCAGTCTGGGGTCCCTCTCTTCCCTTCTACCTGAGAGGGAAGAGGAGAGGAGGGGAGAAGAGGAGGAGTGGAAAACAGAGAGGAGAGGAGAGAGAGGAGAGGAGAGGAGGGGAGAGAGAGGAGGAGAGGAGAGAGAGGAGAGGAGAAGAGAGGAGGAGAGGAGGGGAGGAGAGAAGAGGAAAACAGGAGGAGAGATGGAGAGTTGAGAAGGGCAATAGAGAAGGAGAAAGAGGAGATATAGAGAAGCTTCTCCCCACATCGATATTCTCTCTGACTCCAGCTGTGCTGAATCACAGGCTCTGTGTTCTTAACCTATCAAAATACCCCTTTCTCCCCCCACTCTCTCTATCCCCGAACGTATCTCCACCTCTCTTATTCTACCTCTCTCTAGCCTAACCCCCTCCCGCTCCATCTCCTCCTCATCCATCTATCTTTAAGGAGGGGTCCGGGGGGCTTTAAGCACACATCGCTGTAGTGTTCTGATCTCCTCTTCATCCGCCTGCTCTTGTCATCTGCATCGACCGTCTCTTTAGACGGAGACGCTGGGAGCTTTTGTCCCACGTTTAAGTATGCGTGGAAACTGGTGCGGGATTAGGAGAATTTAGTTATGGTATGTTCTGTTGGAAAGCTCAAGTTAAGTGGAGCATTTAAAACAGTTTGTCGGGATAAAGGCGTCGAAAGTAGGCCACGCTAAAGTTGGAGAGAAAGCCGGATCAAATCTCTATTCCCTGTGTCCTGTTTTACTTTCTCATGTTCACTAAAGTAAAAGTACATGCAGAGTGCATTTAGGTGTTAGCCATGTCAGTTGAATACTAATACAGCTCCCCCTGCATCCTTACCTATCTTTCAATCTATCTAGCTGCATTATAGACATATATCTGTCTATACAACTATGTTCATGCCTTTTAGCTGAATTCCATTAGCTAGCTAAATGCTATCAGCTAATTAAACGCTATAGGTTCTCTAATGCTATCGTATATGCTACCAGGTAGCTATATGCTATCAGGTAGCTCCATGCTGGCAGCCCACTGGAGCAGGAAGGCGGGTGCAGCCTTTAAGTCAGCTGTAGCCTCACGGTCCATTTGAAGAGATCAATACATTAGAGGAACCGTAACACCAGAGTCTCACACTGCTTGGGTTTCATCATCTCACACTTAACCGCTCCGATTCGTACACCGGAGGGCAGAACGATTGATTACATTTCAAAATAAAGAGCTACTTGATAAATATTTTACATCTGCACGCGTCAATAAATAACTCCTTAATACGCCGTTGAACTAAATCAGATACAGCAACAAAGGAGAACACACTTTACTCACAGATCTGCGTGGATGCGTGTCCGCGCGGATATCGATGGTCTGCTTATGAAACGGTGATGGGAGATGAATTGGACATCAAAACATCCTGTCTGTGTGTACGCCATGTTCCTATAAATGACGTTGCTGCTGATTGGCCCTCACCGTGCCCCTGATTGATGTGAGCGCAGGCCGGTCGTGTTCCCTGGTGCTTCGAGCCAGAGGCGCCCGTAAACCACTGAAATATACAGAAAATGCAGTCAAACTGCCGTGAAATACGGCGATTCCTACAGGGAGCCACAGTCACTGCAATGTGTGTGCTCTTTGTTTGGTGTGCCATGAGTTTCCTACCAACTCCCTGTATATCATATTAACTTTATTTTGTATTGTTGCTGCTATGTTGAGGTGTTCGGCTGTTTAGGATCCAATCCTAAGAATACTAAGAGTACTCTTTGTGCACTTGTACAATAAGATGTAATAAAAGTAATTCCGATTCCTTGTTTGCTCTGCTTGAGCGGTTGGCCAAATGTTGAACCCTCACAGCCTCATCAAGTTTGCCCCGGAGCCGTTCATCATGAAATAAACTCATTATTAGACAGATACCACAGACTGACACACAGCAGACACTGACAGAGGCGTTCACACGGTGCTCATGACCGGTCGCAGGCGGTGGTGTGTTGGAGGCCTGCTGGAGGAGACGGGCTGATTGGCCACAGAGCCCCCCCCCCCTTCTCTCTCCTGCCTACAGGTGGACTGGGGGACATTGGGGATCAAACTAAGTATCTTGTATTCAATCTCCCCTGTCTGTCCGTCCAGGTTGAGGGGCCCCGTCCTGGGCTCCGTCATAATTGCGTGGCGGTCCCCGGCGGGCCCATTTCCAGCGGAGGTAATGACCACTAAGGAGAGAATGAAATGCTGCGGCCGTCCGGCTCATCCAGGAACCAATCAGCCCTCGCTACGCTCACCTCCAGAAACAACAAACAACAGGCCGCACAGCTCACCTGGGTGGAGGGTGGTGGGTGGATGTCAGGCGGAGGGTGGGTGGAGGCTGGGTAATGGTGGGGTGATGGGGTGGACGGTGGTAGTACGGGGCCTTGAGAGTGGCTATATGGTGGCCGTGGGCGGAGGTGTGACCTGGTGGTGTATGGGCCAGTTAAGGCTGAGATTGGTGAGGCTGATGGATCAATAATACAGCAGGGATGGGAGGCCTGCTCACACACACACACACACACACACACATACACATATATATACAGGTGCTGGTCATATTATTAGAATATCATGAAAAAGTTGATTTATTTCATTAATTCCATTTAGAAAGTCAAACCTGTAGAATGTATACATTCATTCCAAACAGACTGATACATTATAAGTGTTTTTTGCCAAAAAGAAGATGATTATAGCGGACAACCAATGAAAACCCTAAATTCAACATCTCAGAAAATTAGAATATGGTGAAAAGGTCAGATATTGAAGACACCTGGTGCCACACTCTAATTAGCTAACTAACTCAAAACACCTGGAAAAGCCTTTAAATGGTCTCTCGTTTTGATTCTGTATGACACACAATCATGGGGAAGACTGCTGACTTGACAACTGTCCAAAAGATGACCATTGATACTTTAAAGAAGGAGGGCAAGACACAAAAGGTCATTGCCAAAGAGGTTGGATGTTCCCAGAGCTCTGTGTCCAAGCACATTAATAGAGAGGCGAAGGGAAGAAAAAGATGTGGTAGAAAAGAGTGTACAAGCAAGAGGGATAAACGCGCCCTGGAGAGGATTGTCAAACAAAACCGATTCAAAAATGTGGGGGAGATCCACAGAGAGTGGACTGTAGCTGGAGTCAGTGCTTCAAGAAGCACCACACACCGACGTATGCAAGATATGGGCTTCAGCTGTCGCATTCCTCGTGTAAAGCCACTCTTGAATAAGAGACAACGTCAAAAGCGTCTCGCCTGGGCTCAAGACAAAAAGGACTGGACTGCTGCTGAGTGGTCCAAAGTTATGTTTTCAGATGAAAGTAAATTTTGTATCTCCTTTGGAAATCAAGGTCCCAGAGTCTGGAGGAAGACAGGAGAGGCACAGAATCCACGTTGCCTGAAGTCCAGTGTAAAATTTCCACAGTCAGTAATGGTCTGGGGTGCCATGTCATCTGCTGCTGTTGGTCCACTGTGTTTCCTGAGGTCCAGGGTCAATGCAGCAGTCTACCAGGAAGTTTTAGAACACTTTATGCTGCCTGCCGCGGACCAACTTTATGGAGGTGACGATTTCATTTTCCAACATGACTTGGCACCTGCACACAGTGCCAAATCTACCAGTACCTGGTTTAAGGACCATGGTATCCCTCTTCTTGATTGGCCTGCAAACTCACCTGACCTTAACCCCATAGAAAACCTATGGGGTATTGTGAAGCGGAAGATGCGAGATGCCAGACCCAACAATGCTGAAGAGCTGAAGGCCACTATTAAAGCAACCTGGGCTCTCATAACACCTGAGGAGTGCAACAGACTGGTCGACTCCATGCCACGCCGTATTGCTGCAGCAATTCAGGCAAAAGGAGCTGCAACTAAGTATTGATTGCCATACATGCTGAAACTTTCCATGTTCATACTTTTCAGTTGGCCCACATTTCTAAAAAATCATTTTTTGTACTAGTCGTAACTAATATTCTAATTTTCTGAGATACTGAATTTGGGATTTTCAGTAATTGTCAGTACTAATCATCCAAATTAAAAGAAATAAACATTTCAAATATATCACTCTGTGTGTAATGAATTGACATAATATGTAAGTTTCACGTTCTGAATATAATTACTGAAATAAATCAACTTTTTCATGATATTCTAATAATTTGACCAGCACCTGTGTGTATATATATATATATATATATATATATATATATATATATACTATGTCATATACACTATACATTAACACTATAAAATTAACAGACAGACAGACAGACAGACAGACAGACAGACAGACAGACAGACAGACAGAGACACATGAGTGCATGGTAGAGCGAGAGGAGGATGACTGAGGGGGACAGAGAGGAAGGGACAATGTAAACGTCAATGTCTTTTCTAATGGCAACTGGCTACTTTTAATTGTATTCAGAAAAAGAGTGTGTGTGTGTGTGTGTGTGTGTGTGTGTGTGTGTGTGTGTGTGTGTGTGTGTGTGTGTGTGTGTGTGTGTGTGTGAGTGGTGTGTGCGTGTTCGTGTGGCCAAACTCTTATTAAGGATTTTTAAAAAAAATGGTTCTCCTTATTGACATCGCCAACTCCTATTGGATCAGAGCAACCGATCAGTGGGGATTATCTCTGCTGATTGGATGAGACAAACTAAACTGCTAATCTCAGCTAATCTTGTAGATCAAAAGTTTTAATGAAAGTGTTTTAGAACAAGAACAAGTAAAAACAATTATCGGTTTCATTGAGTGCACACACACACAAACACACACACACACACACACACACACACACACACACACACACACAAACACACACACACACACACACACACACACACACACACACACACACACATACACGTGCATACTCACATACAGAGTAAAAATGTACTTGAGAAATTATTCCAGAATAAATATTAGAGGATAAAGTAACATGATGAAACAGGTGGTTCATGAGCAGCAGCAGGAGAGTGAAAACTGTTGATGCTGTCAATGACCTTGACTCTCTCTCTCTAACTCGCCCTGTCTTTTGGCTGAGGGGGAAATGAACACTGTCAAACCCTCACACACACGCATGCACGCACGCACGCACGCGCACGCACACACACACACACACAAACGCACGCACAAACACCCACACACCCACACTCACACACATTCACACACACAAAAGCACACATACACTCGCACACACACACACACACGACCACAGACACACACACACACATACATACCCAAACAAACACACGAACAGACCAACAAACACACACACATTTGCACACACACACACACACAGACACACACAATCACACACACACATACACAAGCACACAGCCAGGAGGGCAGAACTTCATTAATATTGCATTGATTGGATGATGGCACAGAAGGGTAGGGGCACTGGCCTGGAAGAGGGCTGCTGAGTGTGTCACTTGTGTGTGTGTCGGCGTCTGTGTGTGTGTGTGTGTGCGTTGTGTGTGTGTGTGTGTGTGTGTGTGTGTGTGTGTGTGTGTGTGTGATAGTGCGTCTGTGTGTGTGTGTGTGTGTGTGTGTGTGTGTGTGTGTGTGTGTGTGTGTGTGTGTGTGTGTGTGTGTACGTGTGTGTGTGTGTGTGTTTGTGTGTGTGTGCATGTGTGTGTTTGTGTCGGCTGTGTGTGTGTGTGTGTGTGTCGGATGTGTGTGTGTTTAATATATATATATCTATATATATATATATAGTATATACAATTGGAGAACGATATGTTATTCTTTAATTTTTACGGAGGGAAGGGGGAGGGATAGAGGGAGGGGGGAGGGAAGGGGGAGGGATAGAGGGAGGGGGGAGGAATAGAGAGAGGGGGGAGGGAAGGGGGAGGGATAGAGGGAGGTGGGAGGGAAGGGGGAGGGATAGAGGGAGGTGGGAGGGAAGGGGAGGGATAGAAGGAGGGGGGAGGGAACAGGGAGATAGAGGGAGGGGGGAGGGAAGGGGAGGGATAGAGGGAGGGGTGAGGGAAGGGGGAGGGATAGAGGGAGGGGGGAGGGAAGGGGGAGGGAT
>NC_044066.1:3543323-3545823 GCF_902167405.1 Gadus morhua | reverse complement strand
GAGTGAGAGTCAGGCTTTTGTTACGTTAGAGGGAGACGCCTCCAGTGCCGCCATAGCAGTGAATAATAGATTTACACCAATACCTGAATTACAGAAATAAAGTATTCAAATTATAATATATTATGCAGAAATGCACTAAATGTCTCCGTATTTTCTGTTTTAAGATGCATTCATTAAATTGTCGGGTTTAGTTTTAATTAATGTTAGAGTTCGAAATTTCCTTTGACTTTTTACTCAGTCCTGAAGGTTAACGGTGAACCTGATCTTCTCTTTGTTAGGACTAAACAGGCCAAGCTATAGAGAGCAGAATGTGTTCATACTAAAATACATTTAAATAGTTTTATAATAAAAACCACATGTTCAACAGTTTGTCCGCACGGAAAATAGTATAACCCACAAATTAAATTATGTTAAAATACAATCGATATCGATGTATAACTTTTCTTTGTCTTTTTTTCTTTCTTTATTCATTCAAATTTAAAAATATGAATATGCAAAATGGGTTAGTGTTAGCCAATAAAATTCAATAAATTAAAATTGCTTTTGGCATTTGCACAGAAATCATCGATACAAAAAAAGTAAATAAATGTATATGTATAGACATAAAGTAAATAAGATTTCTTCTAACAAATTACTGTAAATCGCTTTGGATAAAAGCGTCTACTAAAGGCCCTGAATATAAGGAGGAGAAATTATATAAAATACAACCCAATAACCGGATAGTCAATAACACTAATATGACAGCTGGACAGTGGATCAGTTGTCAGTTAGAAGAAACCGTCGGCCTCCTATGGCAATTATGGAAAGTATAAAAGTTACACAAACGCTGATTTAAAAACCATTCATTCTACTAACAAAAAACATGAGAATAAGAAGACATTCCTCGTCAAGTGGAATATAGTTGTTTTTTAAAACGTCTAGTTAATGAACATCATGCTGTCTGACTCTCCTCCTGTCCGTCTCTCTACGGGCCGGTCACCCTGTCTGTTTCTCTACGGGCCGCTATGTGTGCGGGGCGGTCCTCCTGTCTGTCTCTCCTCCTGCCTGTCTCTTTACGGAGCGCTGTGTGTGCGGGGCTGTCCTCCTGTCTGTCTCTCTACGGGCCGCTGTGTGCGGGACTATCGTGTCTGAAGCGCGTGAGCTCAACTCGATGCGGAACACATGATGACGTCACCGCTGAACCCCGCTCCTCTGACAGCCGGCGCTGAGAGCGCGCGGCCGGCAGATGTCTATCTATAGTAGATCGATATGATGTCTATCTATAGTCGATCGATACAAACAAACACGGAGAGTGAGCGCGCGGCTGTTTGTTGTGTTTCCTGCCCCTCCGTGTTTTTCCACTTGTCACATTTCTCCACCGATGTGAGTGAAACAGCAGTCGGGGTATAGATGAACGCGGATCGATGCCTCTAATCCCGGGCAGATTAAAAGAGCTTGAACGCTGCCAACGAGAACGTAAACGGTGTGAACCGGGACCGCATTGATCCGCGGAACCTGATCCGCTCGGTTCCTGGAAGAGAGAGCTGACGAGGGGCGGGGGTCAGGACGCGCGGTGTGTGTGTGTGTGTGTGTGTGTGTGTGTGTGTGTGTGTGTGTGTGTGTGTGTGTGTGTGTGTGTGTGTGTGTGTGTGTGTGTGTGTGTGTGTGTGTGTGTCTTTGTCTGTGTGTGTGTGTCTGTGTGTCTGTGCGCGTGTGTGCGTGTGTGTGTGTATTGGGAAACCAAGGAAGTATAAACTTTATGTTTGTGTGGTTGGAAGGCATAAAATATACATGGGATACGTTTTTCTGTAATGCATAAGGTTTTTAGTTTTGGATTATGTTGATGAAAGTGTATGTGTATGTGAGATCGAGAGGATGAGCGAGAGAGAGGGGTATCAGAGTCCTTGTCAGAGTCACCGGCCATTATATCATAGTGTTATCTTAGTCATCATCGTCATCAACATCACATCATCTATCTATCTATCTATCTATCTATCTATCTATCTATCTATCTATCTGTCTATCTGTCTATCTGTCTATCTGTCTGTCTGTCTGTCTGTCTGTCTGTCTGTCTGTCTGTCTGTCTGTCTGTCTGTCTGTCTGTCTGTCTGTCTGTCTGTCTGTCTGTCTGTCTGTCTGTCTGTCTGTCTGTCTATCTATCTATAATAATTTAAACCAGGAGATCCTCACTGACAATTGGCTTAACAACGATACAAACTATAAACTATGTGTAAATAGTACAATTTATATAGAAATTATACAAACAATCTTACAATATACAAACACACAAAACACACAATGTACAAACACAATAAATAACAAGCGTTAACGTTAACTTTAACCCTCTCCTTTCAGCCTTCAAACACACCCACACGCATACACACATGCACCCATGTTCATCCACACAAACACATGCACGCGCACACAAACACACGCACACACACATGCACACACAAACACACACACAGAGCTAAAGCACGTCTTGATTAACCAGGGACTACAATAGCATATTGATTGAGTT